>NW_028261389.1:44732760-45032760 GCF_051295495.1 Thamnophis sirtalis | reverse complement strand
ATTCAAAAGCATTTCACAATGGGTTTTCTGGCTTTATAAAATCTGAAATATTATTGCAACTGTTTTTGTGTTCATCAACAAAACAAAGGAGAAGTTGAAAGATGTGAGTTTTCTGATGGAGAAATAAGCTTTCAGTCAGCAAATTGTATTATCTTCACAACTTTATATATCAAAGTGCATAGATATTAATGGGCAGTGTCAGAGGTGGGTTTCAAATGTTTTTATTACCAGTTTTATGAGCGTGGCTTATTTTGAGGGCATGGCTTAGGGGGTCATGTGACCGGGTGGGCATGGCCAACTTGTAAAATGTGGTGAAACTCACTTAACAACGCTCCTGCTTAGCAACCAAACTTTTGGGCGCAATTGTGGTCATAAGTTCTCTTTCTTTCTTTCTTTCTTTCTTTCTTTCTTTCTTTCTTTCTTTCTTTCTTTCATTCATTCATTCATTCATTCTTTCTTTCTCTCTTTTTTCTCTCTCCCTTCCTTCCTTCATTTCTGTTTCTCTCTTACGCTTTATCTTTCTTTCTCTTCCCTCACCCCCTCTCTCTCACACACATAGACACGCACATATCTGGTCCGCGCACATAGACAGAGCTCTTCCTGGGGAGTTATCCTACATAGATACGCCCAGCGGCAGTGGTGGTGGTGGGAGAGCTTGCCTGGGCTTTCTGCCATCCCGGAAATGTGCCGCGCTAGGGAGTTGTGTCTTTTGTTCCCACTTTCTTTCTCTTTCCTTCTTTCTCTTTCTCTCTTTCTCTTTCCTTCTCTCTCTCTCTTTCTTTCTCTTTCTATCTGTCTCTCTTTTTTCTCTTCCCCTTCCTTCCTTCCTTCCTTTCTTTCTGTTTCTCTCTTACTCTTTCTCTTTTTTTCTCTTCCCGCCCTCCCTCTCTCTCTCACACACATGCACACGCACATACCTGGTCCATGCACATAGACGGAGCCCTTCCTGGGGAGTTATTGTGTGTAGATATGCCCAGTGGCGGTGGTGGTGGTGGGAGAGCTTGTCTGGGCTATCTACCATCCCAGAACTGTGCCACGCTAGGAAGTTCTACTGTGTGGACTTGCCTAGCAGTGGCAGCAGCAGCAGCAGCAGAGCACACCCTGCCTTCGTGGGCCTGTTTCCCTGGCTGGATGGTGGCACCAACAGACGGGGATATTCTTTCTTTCAGCGGCAGTAGAAGGAAGAAAGTGCTTCAGGAGGGCAGGCACCATGCGGATGTCCCAAGCTGCTGAACATTTTCACCACTTGACCTCCTGGAGCATTTTCTTCCTTCTTCCACTGCTGAAAGAAAGAATATCCCACCATCCTGGAACTGCGCCATGCAGGACCACTAGGACAGTGGGATTTTCTTTCTTTTTTTCAGCAGTGGGAGAAGGAAAAAAGTGCTCCTAGAGGGCAAGCAAACATCCAGGGGCTGCTGCACATTTGCCCGCCCCATTCTGCAAAGGCAGAACCCCCTCCCCTGCTGCAGGGCAATCCAAAGAGGGGACGGAGATGCTGCAGAAAAGGCTGCCTTCTCACCTGGGCCCACATGCCTCTTGTGCCAGCTCTGGATTCCCATTGGTTTCTCACCTGGCCACCTGCCTGCTCTCTTTGCAGATCAGCCTGTCTTACCACCGGCGCTACTCCAGGAACTCGGCCTGTGGAGTCTGTGCTCCAGGGGAAAGGAGACTCGGCCATGGCCTGCTCTCCGCATGAGGGGCTGCCTCCCCCCATGGCTTCTGCCTCTTGCTCCGCTTCCTCACTGGGAGTAAGCAGTGCTGCGGTTGAGGAGCAGGCAGGTGGCTGCGTGGGAAGCCAGTGGGCTGCTTTGGAGCCTAAAGTCCTGCAGAGCTGGCACAAGAGCCAAGCGGGCCCTGGTGGAAGGCAGCCTTTTCTGCAGCATCCTCCTCCCCTCTATGGATCACCCAATGACAATCCCACAGCATTGCCTCCATTGCCCCTCTCAACCCCAGCACAGCATCTGCATTTCCACCAAGGGCTGGACATCCACCCACTGGCAGGGCTGAGCTGGACACTGACCTCAGAAGGCAAAGGGACATGGGGGACCACCAATAAGGACACGTGGAAGGCAGGGAAGCATGGCAAGGCCACAGGGAAGGGAATAGGCTGCTTGCTCCCTTTCCCACAGTCCTGCTGTGCTTCCCTGATTTCCCCCCTGCCTGCCTTTGCAAACTGGCCATGGGGACACCAGGAAGGTCACGTGAAAGGCCGGGAAGCATGGCAGGGCTGCAGGGAAGAGGGCAGGAGCAGCTAGCTAATCTGTAACTTGTAGGTTTACCTGGCAGACATCAGGGGTGCAGTGCTTCAAGCAGGCAAGCTGCAGAGCAGAGATTGGGTGGGGTGGGGCGAGCGAGTGAGCGGGTGGTTATCAGGGAATCGATTGAGGGCATGGTCAGGCTGCCATTACTACTGGTTTGGAAAGGTATGCCAGATTTTTACTATGTATTCAGCCAAACCAGACCAAACCAGTAGGAACCTACCTCTGGGCAGTGGTATCCTTGGGTGAGGGGTGTCAAAATATGAGTATGTATAGAAGTATAAGTATAGAAGAAATTGGGCTTGAACCATCACACCATAGTCTACATCTTACTGATTTTGAAATTTCACCAAGAATGGCCATGCTGCCACCACTGTGCTGAAGTGGTTAAGATCATGCAGTGAGAGCAGAATGTCCCAGGTTTTTGTTTTTCCTTAGGCACAGAAGACAACTGGATGACTTTGGACCAGTCATTCTTTCTTGGCTCTAGACTTAGAAATGGAAAAACATCTATCTCTCACCCACTTTAGACCAGGAACTTTGGAGAAGCGGTAATTAAGTATATTACATGTGCTGGCAGCATAAACCTAGGTTACAATACATAACGGAGGGCACCGTCTAGTAATAGTCTTCTGAGTATTTATCGTGTCCTTAACATTTATTGGCTAAACTTGGCAAACACTGAATGTACATCAAAGGCAGCCTTGATCGCTTTCCAACTACCATTAAGTAGCACCATGCCAAGAAATAAAAATAGGCAATCTAATTTTACAGCACCATCTGAAGGTGGTTATTGTCAAAAACAGCTTTGGTTAAGTAATTATTGATAAGAAAATATTACATGTGCCTTTTAATTTTAATTTATAGTCTTATTTAGCTTTTTATGTGATTGTCTGCGCCTTAGAGCTTGGCAAGAGGAACTCCTTTTTTTTTGATCTTCTAATTCTGAACAAAAGGAAATGGTGCTAAAAGCTTTACTACACTAATAATTGAAAACACTTTTAGCATCTTAAAAATGAGATTCTGAATGCACAAATAAATCTGGTGACATACTGCAGTGCTGTCCTTCTGTGAGTGAGAAAATTCTTTCTAATTTGCTGCAGATTGTATAACACAGTCACTAAATGCAGATTATCTTTCCAAAGAGAAAAAAGAGATCAATGAGTCCGTCTGAAATGATGAATTCAATGAGTCAATCAGATACATTTTAAAAATCAAAATGGGTTTTCAATTCTGAGAAGAAAGTTAAAAATATATGATAAATATATTTTATAACTTTATTATGCTTAGTAATTAACAAAAGTATGCTTATATAGAACAGTATTAAAATGGATCATTTTGAATAATGAAAAGTAAAATAGAAGAGTTGGGAAATTATGTAAAAAACAGGGTAAGGTTTGGATTTATTGTGCCAGACTTTCTTAACTTATGGTGGTGTAGTGCATGTTTTTATAATGAATACATAATATAAAAGTTGGGAAAAGATAGTGAAATGCTTAGCTAATATCAGTTGTAGAGATCAGTAAAAACTTCATTTCTTCATTATCTTCTTTTCACTTTTCTTCCCTTTTCTGCAAAATAATAACTATATCTTATCAGTTTTGTCAGGAAAATAATAGAAGGAAACTATTACTGATTAAGAAAATATAACTTAAATAACCAGTGGGAAATTTTATTGACCATCAGATTGGATATGTAGTTTCAACAAATTATATAAGTGCATTGTATTGTTTTTTCCTATATTATTCTTGCTCTCAAGTTTCAATTTTTATTTGTATTTCAACTAAACATTTTCTGGAAGTAACTGAAGAACTGAATTTATGATAAAACACAGCTAGGCTCTGACAAATCTTGGATTACCTCACAGTAATTCAATATAAATATAATCAGATATCTTTATTTTGCACAACTTATATTTTAAAATCACACACTAGAACATTCCATAAATATGCCATGCATTTTATATCTATTGCATATTTCAAATTCTTTGCAGGAAAATTTTATCTATTGCATATTCATTTCCTCAAAAAAAATTCATCTTTCTTCCTTGGAGGGGGTAGTGAGATAACGAAAGCAGATGAGTCTAGAAATCTGAATTTCCGGAGTCATGAAATCTTCTTTTGTAAGCCGCCCGGAGTCCTTCGGGATTGGACGGCATATAAATTTTAATAAATAAATAAATAAATAATAAATAAATAAATAAATAAATTTCTCTCTTATTTTAGAGATTAAAAAAAGGTGCCACTTTCCTGTTCTGAAATCTTTATTATAAAGACACTAAATATAGTTGAGAAAGAAGAATATATCTGATGGACAGAAAAAGAGTGTCATGGAAATTTGTGGTTAAGGAAAAGAAGTCAGCTTGAAGTTATGATTAAACAAGGTTTGGGAACAGATTATTCAGTTGGGAAGCATTTGGAGAAGAATACATTGCTTGACAGAAGCTAGATCAGATTTATCAAAAAGTCAAACCAAACCAACTCATCTCTAACTGAACGGTCAGTGCAGATTAGTGGTGGGTTTCAAGATTTTTTAGAACCTCTTCTGTAGGTGTGACCAGCTTAGTGGGAGTGGCTTGCCAGCCATGAGACCGAGTGAGAGTGGCTTGGCAGTTATGTGACTTGGGTAGGCGTGGCCAACTTGTAAAATGTGATGACACTCACTTAACAACGCTCTTGCTTAGCAACCAAAATGTTGGCTCAGAAACTCTGGCATTTGAAGCATGTAAGTCTTAAAGCTGTCAAGTTACAAAACCCTTGCACTCCTAACCCTTTAGAAAAAAAAGACAGATGGGGGGAGGCAGTTGGAACCGGTTCTAAACAGCACTGTAGATTTGTGGAACCTCTTCTATAGAAGAGGTTAGAACTAGCAGGAACCCACCCCTGGTACAGATAGTCCTTGACCACAATTGAGCCCAAAATTTTTGTTGCTAACTGGAACATTTGTTGTGAATTTAGCCCCATTTTATGATCTTTCCTGTCACAGTTACTAAGTGAATCACTGTAGTTGATAAGTTAGTAACATGGTTGTTAAGTGAATCTGGCTTCCTCATTGACTTTGCTTGTCAGAAAGTCACAAAAGCTGATCAGGTAACCCCTGCAACCATCTTAAATTTGAATCAGTTGCCAATCATCCACATTTCGAACACACGACTGTGCAGATTCTACAGTGGTCAGAAGTCTGAAAAATATGGTCTTAAGCCACTTTTTTCAGTGCCACTGTAACTTTGAATAGCCACTAAATTAACTATTGCAAGTCGAGGACTACCTGTATATATTTGTTAAAAAAGCAAATCTAGAGCGCAATTGGAACATTATTATTCAGAGTTTGATTGAACGAAATCTCAGTGTCCCATGTATAGTTCACTTCATTATATACTTCAAAGGAATGCATATTAGTTAAATTAGCCATTGAACAGACTATTCATTAGTTTAGCACACATATCTTTTATTTAAAATATTACAAATAAAAGTTAGCTAAGATATTAGATTTTTTTATTACACACAAGTGTTCTGCTAATCTTTAATTTATGAATTATATTTAACAAAGAGAATCATTTATGTATGTACACACATATCATATGTACACACACACAAACACAGAGCTATACTATTTATCTTCGTTGAAATATTTGGAACATCTGCATAATACTTTTATTTGACCTTTCATAAGCAAATTGGGGGTGGGGGGGGTTTCTGAGTCTGTAATCCCACTCTGATGCCCTCCTGATATATTAGATAGCCTCCATAGCCAATATATTTTGTTTCATTCAGCCATTTATCATTTAACACTTGTTGAATCTTTTTATCATCTTTGAATGTATGTATACGTTTACTTACTCCATCCGCAACCTCTATCTGTGAAGTAAACCATGAATCTTGGTTCAATGCTATGAGATGTATCAGCACAAAGCATTAGTCTCATGTTTGCTGAGTTGACATAAGATAAAAACACAAAATATTTAATAGGAAAGAGGGGAAAAAACACATAGACTAGTGACAAGTATAGAATGAGAAAATAACCGGGCCAGTTAAATATGTAGTTCAAGGTCAATTTCTAACTAAAATAGGTTGTAGGAAATATAGTAAATATGCTAGTTTAACAACAGGAGAACAAACATTTGTGAGACTTATATTTTTAGTACACAGTTCTAGGCTGCATAATTCCTTAGTTATATAAATGCTTCTGTATATGAGGACAGATTACAGGAAGGCTTTTTTTTGCTGCTTTGTGTTCCATTAATGGCTGCTCTTATTTCTTAAGTTTTCGCAGATTTCTAAGGTTGCATATTCTATAACCTTATGAGAAGATGTCTTTGGGACAGGCTATTTTAGGTAGTGTCCTGTGGGAATCAAAAGAGTGAAAGAGAACTGAACTAAGAAACTCCTTTCAGGCTACCATAGAAATTACTTTGTTCTCTTCTGTTCCAACACAAAGAGATTATGATGGACTTTCCCCATGCAAAATAGATAACATCACAATTCTCCTTCATTTTTGACATAGTCAGAAAATGAGAACAGATCTGGAGCCGCTTTGGTTATATCTTTCCAATTTTTCATTGCTGTCAAAGAAGAAAGCTGGTTTCAGGAGAATATTGGAAAATATTGGATTTTATTTTTCTTAGTAGTTTAAGAAAAATACCACAAATGTTAATTTTTCCCTGCCCTACTGAACTTTTATTAACCAGAGTTTACAATCTTGGGGCAACTAGTAGCAGCCATTTCCATGCTAAATGATAGTTCTGTGGGATCAGACTTACCCTAAGATGCTCTGATTTACAATTCTAAAATTTACTAATTGGAAATTGTAAGGTTTATAATCCAGCACATATGGTGGGTAGGGCAACTCTGCCAGCACCAATCTTTAACATCCTTCAGAGAGCTCTTGGTCACTGCATAATTTCTAAGGGCCCAAGAGAATGGCATGTCAGGCATTTTGCATGACCCCCCCCCACACACACAAAACACACACACACACCTGAGGGGGGGAGAGATTGTTTTGTTTATAAAAGCAGTTGCACTTTTAAACATTTACACTACATTTACCTCCTAACTGGTGGGATCTAGACAACATTAAATGCACTTTCAAGGTAATCCCTATATTAGAACTATTTTTAGTGTTGTAGGAATAAACTAGGCTGTGGTAGTATTTGATGACCAAAGTATGACTATTTTGATCAGTACTCTCTTTAACATTAGCAAGATGGCTGCAGATGGCATGGTTGCAATTAAGATGGCACTTCATACAATCTTTCTTTATTATACTAAAAACTAAAAGTCCAATATCATGATGTATGATATCAATATAAATGTAAAAGAGCATGAACTGAAAAGGAAGAAGTATAAAAAGAGGAAGCTTGGTGGAACAGTGAAGTCAAAAAGGTTGTGAAAGAGAAAAATGCATATAAGAGAGATAAAATTGCAATAATGAGGATAAAAATAATATATTGTACATGTATCGAAAAATATATAGTTGCAAAGTCAAAGATAGCAAAAAATGGTAAATATTAAACAGGTAGAGAAAATGCCAAGTACTTTTTGATGAAAATAAAACTTTCTTTTGGAAGTGGACTAAAAAGGGATAGAAAGGTACCTGAGTGAACACAAAAACCATAGATAGATTAATATGTTGAATTACTTGGAAAATAGATACAGATTAAAATGTGTATTTTTTATGATCAATGATTAGAAAGAAACTCCAAAAATAAAAGTAAAGTGACACTTATATCCTAACAACTCTGAGCAAGGAATAAATCAGTAATATGAGATATCATCTTAAGAGTTCAATATGGTTATAGATAAATGTAAATAATGCTTATAATGATGTTTAAATGTGCATTGGCTGGGAAAATAAATGTATACATAACTTTTGTTTGCAGATGATGCCACATTTTTAACTAAGAACCTAATGGTTTTGAAATAATTGTTAGTTTGTAAAGTACAACATGTAGTGATCTGAAAGTGAATACACCAAAGACCAAGGCAGTTATATTTGACAGAGAAATAGACAGAAAAATTATACGTTACACATAAATGTTGTGAAGCTAGAGGTAGTAGATGAATTTGTGTACCCTGATAAAACATTAAACAGATGGGAAAATGAGTGAAAGTGCTTTAAGATATGTAAATACTGGTAGAAAGATAGGGGAATATATGGGATCTGCTGTGATGAATTAATGTTTATTGAAATAAGGTAAAACAGATATGTGTAATAATAGTTGTGCATAAGAAAAGAAACATAAAAAGAAGTTGAATGCTATAGAAATAAATTACTTTAAAAATGCATGTGGTAAAATAAAAGTTGGATGAAGGACGTTGTGGATTGAATACAAAAGTAAAAGACCAGTATACTGGGGAAAAAGTTCATTGAAGTGATTTTGCTACGCAGGAAAAAAAAAAAGAATTCAATCAGAAAGCAATTATATGAAGCAGAGTGAATTGTGTGAAGGAAAAGTGGAAAAACTGTAGTTCTATGAAGTGGATGAGATTGCCAAAAACAGATAAATGAAAACTTTAAAGAAAAAAGGAAAAATATAAAGTGGTATATGGTCATGGTGAAAGCAAATGTGGCTTACAAGAATGAAAAACATATTATTCTTTTACGTAATATTGATAGTCTTCTTCTAGGCTTTCATAACATTTTCCTACCAAAAGTACATGGTGTAGGTGTAATGTATGTATATAATTAGATTTTTGAAACATGTTCAAATCTCAATTATGCATTATTAAGCACCTTTACTGAAGTTAACCTCTTTCTTCTGGTAGGAACACATCATAAATTGTACTGATAGAAAATAAATTTATATTTTAATGTTTTGTAATACACTACCCATT
Source organism: Thamnophis sirtalis (assembly GCF_051295495.1). Taxonomy (NCBI): domain Eukaryota; kingdom Metazoa; phylum Chordata; class Lepidosauria; order Squamata; family Natricidae; genus Thamnophis; species Thamnophis sirtalis. Next base: position 45,023,666 of record NW_028261389.1, on the reverse strand, counting down.
ACCAAATCAGTTGTAGCTGATTTGCTAATAAAATCTATATTACTGTATTGCCATGTGCACATGAGGAGGGGGCAAATACTACATTGACTCTGGAAAAAGTGTTCCCTTTTTAATTTGTTGGCAAATGAGGCTGTTGTATTGTTTTTTCTTAAATCTACCAGGAAGAGTACATGGAAATTATAAATGGGGAGAAAGTATTATTACTGAAACTTTAACAAAGTTCTGAAACAATATGAGTTGCTTCCCACCTACCACACCAACCCTGCCTTAAAATTACAGCAAGACTTACATACTTACTTAAAATAGCAAAGATACAATACACAATTGTTTTCTTTATCAGTGGTCCACTTAATTTCAAACCACTATGTATAATTTTGCAACAAAGAAAGACATATACCTCTCTACAAAATATATAAATATTTCTAAATGCTCTACGATTCTGACTCTTTTTCATATGGCACATGTATTCGAGTTCAGTGTAATCAAAAGGAACTCTTAATTTTGATTCTATTAAAAAAGATGTATTTGTATATTCCAGTACTTTGTGAATATAACAAATTGAATATACCCAGAGAACTTTTTTTTTTTCATTCAGTCCAAAGATAGTTGCAGGTAGTAACTGTTTTGTCTAGATCAAGAGCGGCTTTGAGCTGAATTAAAATGAATAGGGGATCAATATATTTAGAAAGGCCAGAAGGAAAGACTGGTCAGAGATTATGGTCAGGATTTTTACACAAGGGGTTAATTGGATAGTTAGAGAGTGGTTGCTGCAAAGGACTCTTAAAAAGAAACAATTGAGAAGTTTGTTTGAGACTGTTATTCAAGTTTGTAAGGAAAATGCTCAGAGCTAAGGGAATATCCTGGGATTGAGAAAGCCTACTGGGAAAAGATGCAAAGGCTGCAGTGTAGATAGAAACAAGGACATATTAGTAATCTTCAGATCAGTAGCACAAAGCTACTGATTTTGGCAAAAAGAGACCTAGAGACACAATTGTCTTGGAAACCAGAGGTAAGAAAAGAAGAAGAAAGCAAAAAGAGATTGATGCATCCAGCATCTGTCTGGACTATATGAGATTCAAAGAAGAATATTAAGGAAATTTAATTTGTGAGAAAATCCATTGAGATGTTATTTGCTGAGGAAGATTCTCCTAAGTAATTGGAACAATAATTGGCGTACTGACCAAGCTATTTCTATCCATTACTTGAAAAAAGTGTTTTATCCCCTCTTGTAAATAATTCTCTTCATAAATACCTTAAGTTGTTTATATAAACAGGGTATCAGTGCAGTGCTTATGCTGTGGAACTAGGCTGCTAAAAATCGACAACACTTAATACGTTTATTTTGGCAGGAATGACTTGACAAGGTGTTGATTTAGAGCAAATTAATATAAGGATTGGTAACTTTATCAGACTGCTGAGCAGGCCCTCCTATAAAGTTTTTCTCCACACATAAACAAACAAAAAATCCACAAAACCTGAGAGATCTTATTGATCTGACATATACGGTAATCTCTTGGTTCCTGCAATCTTTTGTATCCAGTGATTGGACCTTAGAGATTATAAAATGTATTTTATTTTGCAAAAATAAATATTTCCTATGTCTAGAGGAAGGTTGTAGAGGTATAATGTATATGGTATTAATTATATATGGTCTCACTTTTGTTCCCTACAAACTTATATAAATATCGAACTATATGGTCTGTGATAAATTCGGGTATTCTGAAAAATCTGACTTAATTCAAGAACCGCACAGACATGTACACATTTCATTGTATTCCTTGTTTTTAATGGTAATTCTGAACTTTGGAAAATTATAGGAATCAATCCATTGTGAAATCTGAAAATATTAAAAAAAATACAGAGCAAGAAAGTATTATTACATCTTATCCTATTGTCTCAACAAAATTAGAAAGCAAAAGGTGAAAGTCAGAGACAGGGAAATATTGAACATAGTGTTATACAAATTTTGAAGTCAGTTATATATTCAGAGACATAAACAGAAATTTTCTATTAATATTATCCTACTGATAAACTGATATCAAAGTATTAAGCCTCCAGCTTGTTTATAGCTTTAGCTTCACTGTCAATATGGTAAAGGCATTAAGCCTGCTTCTGGTTTCATTCTTCATTCTACTTACCAGTTTTTGCTAACAAAAACCTTCCTCCCTTCTTTCCTTCCTTCCTTTGCTTCTTGAGCAAATTATGACATACTGCATTGTGACCTAATTATGCAAATGTCACAAAGAGGTAATTGCAGCATTTTTCATGGTTGTATCACCACACTAATGCCCTCATCTCAGTTTGCTGTAGATGCCACTGGCTCTGTTTAAATAACATAGGAAGCCATATGTTGCATTCAGCTTTGATTTAGTATAAAATGTGAACACATCCCTTTGATTTGCAAGCTATTGCTTAAGATTTAGCATTAACTGTGACCCTGTTGTGATTTATTTAATAAAAATGGATAAGCAAACTCTGACTTTACAGTTGAGCACAATTGTGTTTTACATGTCTCTCTGTGTGTCTATTTTCACATATCTCGAAGCCAGAATAAAATATTTAGGAGCTTCAGAAATTAGGTGCCTGAATATTTTTCTTATTTTCTTATACATTTTGTTGAGACACTGAATATGATAATCAAGAACACTTGGCACATCAGAGGCTACAATTATTATAAACTAGCTGAATATATGCTATGAAACTATGTGATAGGGCTTCATAAATCAACACTTACAGCTTGAAAATTAATGAGTAGTTACCATTGAACTCTCCCCTCCCCTTCTCTCCCTCAGGTTTGCCCCACAGAAGCCTACCCTATCTTATCCTTCTTTCCACCAGGCTTGCCTACCTATCCTATCCCACTTCTCACCTTCAGCCTTGTCCCACAGAATCCCCCCATCCTATTCCCTTCTCTCTCAGGCTTGCCGCACAGATGCCTCTCCTATCCCCTTCTCTCCCTCAGCCTTGCCACACAATCCTCTTCTATCCTATCCCATTCTCTCCCTCAGGCTTCCCCCACAGAATCCTCCCCTATCCTATCTGCTTCTCTCCCTCAGCCTTGCCCCACATAAATGTCTCCCATCCTATCCCCTTCTCTCCCTCAGCCTTGCAACACAGAATCCTATCCTATCCTATGCCCATCTCTCCCTTAGGCTTGCCCCACAGAAACCTCTCCTATCCCCTTCTCTCCCTCAGGCTTGCCCCACAGAAGCCTCCCTATTCTATCCATTTCTCTCCCTCAGGCTTGCCCAACAGAAGCCTCCCCTATCCCACACCCTTCTCACCTTTAGCCTTGTCCCACTGAATCCCCCCATCCTATTCCCTTCTCTCTCTCAGGCTTACTACGCAGAGGCCTCTCCTATCCCCTTCTCTCCCTCATCTTTGCCCAACAGAAATGTACTCCCATCCTATCCCCTTCTCTCCCTCAGCCTTGGTCCACAGAATCCTCTCCTCTCCTACCCCCTTCTCTCCCTCAGGTTTGCGCCACAATAATGTCTCCCATCCTATCCCCTTCTCTCCCTCAGCCTTGCTCCACAAAATCCTTCCCTATCCTATCCCCTTCTCCCCCTCAGCCTTGCCCCACAAAATCCTTCCCTATCCTATCCCCTTCTTCCCCTCAGCCTTGCCCCACAGAAACCTACCCTATCCTTATCCCCCTTTTTCCGTCAGGTTTGTCCCACAGAAGTCCCATCTATCTTATCACCTTCTCTCCCTCAGGCTCCTCTCCAAATTCTCAGCCAGCAGGAGGGGGAGTAGAATATCTAGCTCCTTAGCATCAGAATGTGTTAATAATAATAATAATAATAATAATAATAATAATAATAATAATAATAATAATATACAAAATACTGATGCTATGATGGTCATTTCAAAAAATCCTTTGTTACCGAGTACCTAGAAGCCAAGAGAAACATATGTACCAAATTACCAGTTTGTAGGCTTTATGGTTCTGGAGATTTTGTGATTTCTGTGTGAGTGTTTTCTCTTTTATATATATAGATAAAAAGTTAATACTATTATAATAAAATTTGACTCAGTTTAAATTAGAAAATGTAACTATTATGAAATATATAAAATGCGGCAGCACATTTCACAGGAAATATATAAATATGACCATGGTAAAATTAAGATCTTGAGATTATAAATGGTCTGAAAAAATATTTATGTATTATTTAGGGAGCTGTTTTAATGCAATAATTTATATAATTTTTACTACTATTTTTGTATCTTTATGGTGTAAATCTCACATCAAGTTGTCATTTACTTTATCTTTCCATATAAATAATTATTTAATCTTTATAATTTTTCATATTCATAAGCCTGATTTTTTTTTTAAAAAAGTAATCCTCCATTTGCAGCCTTTTCAGCATTTCTAAAGTTAACACTCTATAAGAAGAAATAGATATTAGAAATGTCATACCTAAAAATGATTTGGAAGGTGCTTTGACATTTTCTTTGACAAAAAGTTCATTATCTCCCTTCTTTCATTCAGGTTCAATAAAAGCCTGAAAAAAAGTGGTATTAAAGAGGTGCGATTTTTGCACAAGGTCTGAAGAACATATTCAAAATCATTCATAAAACATCTATAAAGTAGCTTATTACTATGTAGTTTTGGATTGCTCCTGGATTAAACATTGTAATCTAATACTCTTCCTCATAAAGGAAACCTCTAGCCCCTTATGTCATATCATAAGATATGACAAAGATTATATATATATATTATCTATCATTTCTGTCATCTCTCTATCATCTATCTAGCTATCACAGCTAGATAGATGACTAGAGTGCATTATTGCAGACTAATTCTGCCACCTGCCAGCAGTTCAATCCTGATTGGTTTGAGGTTGACTCAGTCTTCCATCCTTCCAAGGTTGGTAAAACAAGGTCTCAGATTGTTAGGGTAATATGCTGACTTGCAGAAGGCTGTAAAGCACTATAAAATGGTATATAAATTTAAGTGTCATTGCTGCTGCTCTATCTCTATCATCTATCTATCTATCTATCTATCTATCTATCTATCTATCTATCTATCTATCTATCTATCTATCATCTATCTATCTATTTATCTATCTATCTATCAATCATCTATCATTATCTTATTTGTTTATTCTGGAATTTCTATGCTACTCTGCTCGAAACTAGCTCTGAGCAACATACAATAGAAAATAAAGATAAAAAAGATAAAAACTACAATAGTGAATATTTCTTACAATAGTGTTAACCAGCAGCAGATGATCGTGAAGAAAATGTAATATCTTTCAAAAGCTCTCTTTCACATTTACCCTTCTTCCCAGAAATGTAGAAGAGAGGAAGGGGGGTTCGTTTATGTGGGGTACACTGTTCCATAGGAGGGGTACAATTCAGTGGTGGGTTTCAAAAAATTTTGGAACCTCTTTTGTAGGTGTGGCCTGCTTTCAGGGTCCACTGGTGGAACCTCCTCTAACCGGTTTGGCAGATTTGACAAACCGGTTCTACCGAATAGGTGCGAACTGGTAGGAACCCACCTCTGGTACAATTGCTGGGAAGCCCTGCTCCAGGTTTCCTGTATATGGTATTCTTTGGAAGTGAGACTATTAGCTTAGCAGCGCCTTTCTGCCACATCATATAGGATGGCTAGACACATTTTGGAACATGTGATCTTGGAGACTCATTGGTTGGTGGGTTACCGTGACCCGTCAAAACCGCATTCCACAAAAGCGCGGTCGACGAAATCGCGTATGTGACGTCATCACAGCGCAACGAAAAAGATCGAAAAATTGAAATAAAAATTAAATTACAGCAAGCCGATTCACATAAAGGTAAGCGTTAGGTTAAGGGTTAGGGTTAGGGTTAGGTTAAGGGTTAGGGTTAGGTTTAGAGCGTTAGCGTTACGTTTAGCGTTAGGTTAAGGGTTAGCGTTAGGTTTTTCGTTAGGTTAAGGGTTAGGTTTAGGGTTAGGTTTAGGGTTAGGTTAAGGGTTAGGTTTAGGGTTAGGGTTAGGGTTAGGGTTAGGGTTAGGTTTGGGGGGGTTAGGGTAAGGTTTTCGCTTTATTTTTACATTTTTCGATCTTTTTCGTTGTGCTCTGATGACGTCACATACGCGCTTTCGTCGACCGCGATTTTGTCGTCCGCGGTTTTGTGGTGGAACCGGTGGGTTACCATTTGCTAATATTAATTACTATACTAATTGCTGAATCACAGTGAGCAAATCTAAAATATCAGCTACTAGGGAACAACTGTACAGTAGAAGAGGACCATCACTCTCTTTTATGCCTTAAATACATCTGGCAGGCTATTGTGTGACCCAGAATGCCAGCATAGCAAAATATTTATATGTCCTTTTGTTCTTATTTAGATGACTGTAATGCACTTTATTGAACTGTTATTATGTTTGGTCTGGTAGTTGCAGCTGCTACATAATATAGTGGCTTGTTTCTTAAGTGAGATTGTACACTTTTTAAAGAGAGAGATAGAGAAATTGGAGGAACTGCAACAGTACTTTTAGTCACAGAGCTCAATTCAAAATCTTGTTTTTGGCCTGTGAAGCCTATTGCTTCATATGAATCCAGTTGCTGAAGATTTCACATGATTTAATTGATCAATTTATGGAGCACAGTGCCGCAGGATGATATGTTAATGATAAGCAAGCTCATTTTGAGACTCAGGTTCTGTTGTGTGACAGGATGATCTCCTGTCATTCACTCTATTCACCTAGCACTTCAAAATTGTGAAATTATCAAGAGATCAGGGGTCCCCAAACTTGGCAACTTTAAGACTTGAGGACTTTAACCCCTAGAATTCTCCAGCCAGCTATGCTGTCAGCTGAAATCCACAAGTCTAAAAGTTTCCAGGTTTGAAGACCTCTGCAATAGATAGATAGCGACCACTTCAGTGAGCACATTAACGGGGACATCAAAGGAGGCGCCAACCAGACTTCTCCTGGCAATAGTGCTGTTGCTGACTAATCCTTTCAAACTGGAAATACCTTGGTGCTTCTAACATGAACATAAATGCAAATGATCAATTTTCTATTTGTTGCTTGTAGTTATAATGCTTGTTTTGTGGAGATTCTTCTGTTGCTACACTGAAGTCTGCTTGTTTGTTTGTTTTTTAGATATGGTGAACAGCAAATGAATTGATAACATAATGAAACAATATTGCCAAAAAAGTTAAAATAATGATAACATGAAAACACTTTATTCTAGGATAGATGATTGAAATTCCATCAGTTTTAAGACAATATTTAAGAATTTCAGAATACCCATGTCAGTCTTCCTTGCGAATTGAAGTCCTGATCACCAAAAGGACTGAGGCCAGTACAATTACTGAGAAACAGTTGGGAGACATCAGCATATTTGATGGAAACTCCAGAGCATTCAGAAATAACAAGAGATTGAACAGGAAAAAAAATAATTTGAAGAAAGATTTGAAAGATTTAAAAACAGAATGCAGAGTCACAGCTGGAAAAGAGATACATTATAAGGACAAGAAAAAAACACAGGGTATTCTTGAAGGAAATATATTATGCTCATAATCCATTCAAAACCCAATGGGCTCTGGGTTCTATTGTAACATTAAATAAAACATTAGCATTAACCAGTACAACAAACCAGAATAATAAGTAAATCAGTCAGAATAATAAAAACCAAAAATGAATAACAAAAGCCTAAAAATTCCAAATAAAAACTGACAGCCACCCACAGTCCATCAGTTGGGTCCAAAAGCACATTGATATTAATTTGTTTTAGGAATTTGGTTCAGGAATTACCACAAAATGGTAGCTACATATACTTCTGGAGGATATGTGTTTCATAAAGTGGAGATTAATACAAAGTCTACTGACTCATTCACACCCCAAAAGCCTCAAAATGGGAAGGGAATATTCAAGACTTTTCTCCATGATTGGATGATGGGCAGATTCAGTTCTGCCAAGGCATTGCCTGACCAAAAAATAGAACATTCCAGCTAGGTGGGATAATTGTTCATTTCCACTAAGTCCACAGTTTTGGGAGGAGGGCGCTTGAGATGATGGTGAAGGAAGAAGATATCAGTCTAGCTAGCCAGGTCATGTAGATCCACACTGCTGACAGTGTGGATGACAAGTATTGCAATCAGATCACTTTGATGTCCAAGCATAGCACTTGATGTATCCTAGTCAGTGGTGGGTTTCAAAAATTGTTTGAACCTAATCTGTGGGTGTGGCCTCCTTTGTGGGAGTGGCTTGCTGCCCATGTGACCGGATGGTAGTGGCTTGCCACCCATGTGACCAGATATGAAGATGCCGACGACACTTGTCAGAACCACCTTAAATTACCTCACACGCAGCATCTTTGGTTTGTGTTAAAACAACTTCAACACACGCAATGTTCTGATTGCACCACAAACACAGTAGTCATCCTTACCTTTCACAGAGGCACTGAATTTTATAAATATGAGCATGATAGTGTAGAATAATCATATCCAAGGACCAGTGGTGGGTTTCAAAAAAATTTGGAATCTCTTCTGTAGGTGTGGCCTGCTTTCTGGGTCCACTGGTGGAACCTCTTCTAACCGGTTCGGTAGGTTTGACAAACCGGTTCTACGAAATAGTGTTGTGGTGCATTCAGTTTTAAAAGTAACAAGTCGTACTTTGACTTGAGCCATTCAGAATGAATAATGAAGTAGCACTTTGAATCTGTTTGGAGGGAGAACAATGCCAATTGTGTACTTCATGTCAAAATGGGCAATTTATAAGAATTATCTCTGTCACTCTAGATTGGCATTCACTACTTTGAACTATCTTTAACAATATTACCTTTTTTTGTTTGCCTCCTGAACAATTTAGGTGACTACAGAGGCAAATCTTCTTCAATTCTCAAGAAGGCCAGCACAGAGCTATTGAAATCTTCATATTGCCCCTCTATAGCTCAAAAGAGAATGCACTGTTTTTACAATGACATATCTGATTTCAGGGATTTGTTCTGCAATTCTGCACTTAAGAGCAACTTTTCAAAGCTCCTTCTTTCCAGCATCAGTAGAACAGAGACTAAGGGAAGGGTATCAGAAGCAGCCAAAGGGAATACTGGAGAGGTGGTAGAGATATAGTTATATTTCCCTCCCCCCCAAAAAAATTGTGATTTTTAATGATTATTTTATTTACCATCACCTCATCTTTAAAGAGATTCCTCTCTTGCTAGACTGAGGTCTTTGATTTTGCGGGATCCAATCTGGGTTGGTCAGTTGGATTTGAGTTTTAGTCTTCTGAACTTTCAGTCTCATGCTGGATCCCCATCCCCAGGGAACTTGTCTCTAGCAGAATGTGTGTTACTCTGCTGAAGAGAAGTTCCCTGAGGATGGGTTTCCAGCACGTGTCTGAAAGCTCTGTCCCAGTGATTGACCCAGACTGGATCTTGCAACATTATCTTAGAACACGTATATTCATCTTCATTCTTTGATTTCAATACACTAGAAATTTGCTAATATTCCCCTGGACAGTCAGTAGTTTCTTTTTTTGTCTTACTGTCCATCATTCTATCAGAATTTCTAGTTGTTCCCTGTAACTGATAAGCCAATTTCAATGTCACTTTGGTGGATGATAAGTCCTCATTATTTCAATTCTTGAGCTTAAATTTTGGTCAGATTATTTTGTAAAGAGACACAAAATATAGAAATGTACTTGGCATCAGGATATATAAATGGGAAGAGCGGGTTCAAGATAGATTAATGCATTGTACACCGAAGCATAAAACTCACATCTGTCCTTCATACAAGCCAGTACACCCCATTTATTAATGCTGTTCTCTGTGTGGCTAGGTCTAAGCAATTAACTCACACTGACTGGCTTCTCTATCAAAGAGCAAGAAGATTTTGTCAGTTTGTTTATCCTAGGAATGTACTGATTTTCAATGCAAAGCACATAATGTAGATATATATTCAAAAACCTCCAAAAATTAAGGAACTAATATAAAGAACAAAACTTTCAAGGTTTAAAAATCATTACAAATCGAAGAGACCCAGCATATATACCCAAACTTACTTGCCAATGGTGATCCCCTTTTAAATTCTTGATACTTGAAAAGCCAATCTGTGCTAAATTTATTTATTTCTCTTGGCTTCTTCTTTGTTTTCTATCCTTAATGGAAAGATGTTAATATTTTTGGTTGCACAACATGGATTCCTTGATCCTATTTTTTTAAGAATTACCAGGATTTTGCTGAATAGAGAGAGAGACATACAAACATACATGCAGGAAAAAGTCTTGGATTTGTTTCTGTCCCCTATCCCACTACACGGTTATTTTAATCTAAGCAGAAAATGACTACTAACAATAAATATTGCTACCCTCAGAATGGTGTCTCTCTCTCTGTGTGTAATAATAGTTTGGTATTGTCAATATGTTTTGTGCATTTAGAGCATAATGAATGAATAAACAAGCAATTTTTGCTTTCATATTCTTCTGAAAGGGCAGCAAAAATAAACTTCTAAGAGGTACCCAAATCTCATAGCATTCCAAGTCATTGAGATGATCCAGCTTCCCCACCCAATGTTTTTTCTTCTGTATACGATATGACCAGCAAGACTCAAATAAGGTGTGGTACCAATGAATCCTACTTCATGGCAGTAATGACAAAAATTTGCTTCTTTAGACAAGTTTTGTCTAAATGTTAATAATTCATTTTTGAGAACTAGATCACATACAACCTGTCTTTAAGATGTCAGGGTGTGGTGACTTGAAAATTCACTTGTTAGAAATAGGGACAGGACTGTTTATTTTAATATGTTTAGAGATACTTTGCACAATTAAGCACATCCATATATTTTTTTGTCTTCTGCAGAGAAGTGGCATTGAAAATATTGAACAATTACTCCTAACCTTGAATGTGTTTAATGAAATAAAATATTTCACTAACTTGAATGCTGCAGTTGACATATTTCTACTCAAATATCACCTTAAAGTCTCATTGCTTTCAAATTATTTTATTTGCTTATACATTCTTACAAGTGAAATAGGTTTAGAGGTGAAAAATACCTGTATTAGATTTCAATTTAAATTAAACAATACATTTAACTTAGTTTAAAAACAGCTGTATCTTTTCTTGTGACAAGAGTTTAGTATTTATTCATCTGCTATTCAAAGCTGAGTAGGTATCATGGGAATGAAATACTGTTGCAAGCAAGGGCTATGAAATTCAAATCAATATGACACAGAAGCAGTCATCAACATATAGATTAATGAACAGGATTTTATCCATTGGGGATTAAAGGAACAAAGACCAGCTGAGCATTTTAATTGCTGAGTTATAGTTAAGTCTCAGTTCTGTATCTATCACTATCCATTATGACCATTGATGCATGGCAGGCACTAAAAGGAAAACAATAATGTGATGATTCATAAATGGGAAAGTGCAATGAGGAATAAACTGTGATCATTCTTTTCTGTGAAAAGGATTTGAAGAAATGTTGCCAATTTTATTGATTTTAATGGCATCTGACTTTGTAGCAGGCAGACTGTCTGTGATTGCAAAAAATCAGGAGACTGATAGCACCTTTTCTGACTAAAAATTTTGTATTAAAAGCCATAATTCTGTCAGGCCTGTAGTGGTTCCTTTAAGAATCTTTCGCCTGCCACACTCTCATTAAGGGGGCGGGGATAGCAAGGGGTAGAATGTGTTGTTTTCAAAATAAAAAAAAATCCTTTCTAGAAGCTCAAGGTCATCTTTTGTCTCCGCACCTTTGCCCTGATCGGAAGCAGCTGGGTGGAGACGCCAGCGTGGAAGAAGAAGATTGGACCATGTGATGGATTATGGGTGTGGGGACAACATCATTAACTTTTAACTGGGTGGGATTCTGATGTAACTTCCAGAATTGGGATTCCATAGCATGATGCCAACATATCTGTCTTATGAAATTGGAACTTTAAGGATCGTTTTGCCTATGACTCTGATTTAATTCTGCATGATATTTGGAACGCTGACAAATTCTTCATGAGCTCTGGCTCACCTGACTGCAATCCAAGTTTAAATAGAACTAATGGTATATTGAACCATCATTCAGCCATCTCAGTCTTTATGAATATCGGGGTTCTTTCTGAATAATAGCTGAAGCTCATTCATTAATTCGGTTTAAAGCAACTATATAAATTGCCTATTAGAGAATCTGCTTCAGGAAGGTCACTTACAGGAACTGTTTTCTGCTGTACACACACGTGTGCACACACACACACACACAAAATTATTTGTGTTGGGAAAATAATATAATTATTTTATTAAATTATTAAATAAATATTTTATTTAATAAATAATATTTGATCTGCCCTTCTTTAGAATTTTAGAGAATATTTCTTTAAAGTTGATTAAGCAATAATTCAAGCAATTGCATGAATTATTTGTATTAATTCACATTCTGATATAGCTCTAAGTTCCCTTTTTTATCAAATTCATAAAGTTCTTAAAATTCCTTTTAGAATATTTAATAGTTTTTAATAATTATCATTGTAAATTGAATATCATTTTCCTTTGTGCTTTATGACCAAGTTAATTTTACTCACTCACTTCTAAAAGTTCAAGGTATAGAACACATTTCATAAAAGACGGTATGCAAAGTAAAAGTTCTTTTGCTTCTCTTGTCATGATTGACACAAGATCCATTTTTAAATTAATCATTCTCAAGATTTCCAAATATCATTTTGAATGTGATTGACATGCACCATTTAAAAGACCTATAATTTTAAATGACTGCTTATTACAGCTGATTCACATGATGCCAGAAGAATTTGTTGACACCATAAGCTTCCATATATCTAAACTTTTCTTCCTTTGATGGTTTCTGCCTATGTGTTCAAGAGTATTACATAAAATTAAACAATTGAATAACCAGATTTTACATAATAAGGGACATTGTCATTTGAAAGTAGTTAACTGAAATAGCCTTTACTTTATATAAGGAAAGCATCCTCAACTTCTTATTGAAACTGTCAAATACTAACTTTATTCCTAATGTAATAGTATTAATAAAGAGTAACTAAAGGATAGTAATAAAAATTCAACAGGACAGCTCAGGATATTTGCTGATCTTTTGTGTCTTGGCAGCCACAGGGTAACTGACCATCTTCTTCCTGAAATTTGGGTCATGGCCATGGCGACATACTTTACTTTGTAGTTAAATCATAACAGATATAAAGTAATGTTACTATTTTTGGCATTTATACCATTCTTTAATCTAATTAACCCTGCCACTGTGGCTATAATAATTAGTACTTCAATTAAAAAGGAACATCAGACTGCAAATATATTTATTTCTCCATTTAGAAATAATTCCCTATCTTCTGTCTCTTGCACCCAAGCTCTTTCAAACCTGAAACATACCTAACAGCGAGCAATGATAAGGTTAAGCCAAACTTCCAAATAAATTCAGCAAGGTTTAAAATATTTTATTTCAATAGAAAAGAATTGATTTAAGGAATGTCAATATACCTGCATGCCTCTAGTTTGATCTAGTCTTTTGCATCTGGATTCTAATGTTACCTCAATAATATTCCATGACACTGATATTCTTGGGGACACCTATTAATAATATATGTGGCAGTTATACATTTTTTATATTAAAAGCTATCTTGAAAGGCACATCTTTACAGATAATAACTTGCCTGGGAAAAAAAATCTTGAATTATTTATTGTTATTTTGAGCACATAATGAACAATGTTTTACAAGGTCAAGTACCAAACAACAACTATAATAATATAGTTGCACATCTTGAACATAAAGTGTTTCTTTCTGTCTCTGCATATGAATACCCACATTGGGTGAGAGAGAAAATGGTGCATGAAATTTAATCTGGCAATAAGGGATTTGGTTCAGGGTTTATTCCTATCAACAGGAACAATCCTTTAGCGAACATCGAACATCGGCTTTGGATTTCCTTTGGCAGATCCACACTGGAAGCTTCCATTGTTACCTCACATGGCTCTAAAGAGTTCCCCCAAGGCATTTTGGCAGGAGAGAGCCTATAAAAAGCTATAGAGGGAGGGAAATAATGGCAAAAAACAGCTCCCTCAACCCATTTCTCCAGGAAAGCTCGAGTGGAATGAAAGCCTTCAATTCACAGGAGGCAAATTAAAGATTCAAACCAAAATTCCATAGTCCAGAAAAGCATAAACAACATGGGCTATTTTATCTGAGAAAAAAAACAATGTTTCTTTTCTTTTCTTTTTTTAAAAGCTTCATGTATTATAGAACAACAACCACAAAAACTCTTTCCAGAATGAGCCCTCTAGTTCCCAAAACCAATCTCAATCATTTACACTCTCATGCATTAGAGAGATATGTGTGTGTGTGAATAGGAATTGTTCACCGTCTTAAATATTTATTTATTGAGTTATATATTTCTCTGTTCCTCTCTTTCAAATTGGCTCTGGCATACAGAGAAAAGGGGATTCCATTAAAAACAATGAACAAACAGAAAACAGTATTACAATAAAGGAGGGGCAATGACATTTGTATCTATTTTAAGACAATTTTCTTGGATGCAAATTCAACAAATCTTAAAATCAGATTTATCCTCCCTCTTTACATCCATTTGATTGTTACAACTGAAAAATGACAGAAGACTTGCATCCAAAGCAACATCCCTATGACTTACAGCAGAGGTGAATGTGTTTTATGTTGCTAACGCCTTAGCAGCATTCCTGAAAAGAAGAAATGAATGATTAAGCCTGTCTGCACAGTTAAAAACAAAATAACTCAATATGCAATCAGAGCTTTAATGTGAGATGACACCATTCTTAATTAGCTGATGTCACTGGGATTAAAACTTTAGCAGTACATTACAAGATTTATGACTTATGCCGTATTATGTTTTTTGTGGAGCATTGCTTTAAGAACATCTTTAGATGTGACATTCATACAAATAGGCCTGTAATAAATGGTAATGCCAGAATCCCAAATACTTTCATTATAATATTATACAATGGATTATTTTTAGATTTAGATACAATCAACAGAATTTTTATAAATAGATGTCAACATCTATGATCATAGTTCTATCTATCTATCTATCTATCTATCTATCTATCTATCTATCTATCTATCTATCTATCATCTATCTATCTATCATCTATCTATCTATCTATCTATCTATCTATCTATCTATCTATCTATCATCTATCTATCTATCTATCTATCTATCTATCTATCTATCTATCTATCTATCTATCTATCTATCTATCTATGATCTATCTATTGTAGAAAGTTAGCACCTACCCCTCCTAGAAGAATGAAATATTTTAGGAAATATTAAAAAGATGGAATATTATATTTTCCCTAAAAGAGAAATAGAAATTTTAAGGAAGACAGAAACTCAGAGTTTCAGCAACCTGCCCCAGCAGATATTTGGTGCCCATTGAGAAGGACTGGGCCACCCCCCCCAGTCCTTCTTAATTTAATTTAATTTAATTTAAAATACATATTATTATGGCAGCAAAAATAGTCTTTGACCAAAACTGGAAAAACAGTTCTTCCACAAGAAGAGGAAGTAATTAGGAAAATTCTGACATGCTGAAATGGATAAATTGACATGGGAATTGAAGAATAAAGACGAATCAGAATATTATAAGATTTGGAACAAATGTTATCGATGTTTGGAACAAAAAAAAAAGGAAAGACCCAAAATAAGCAATGATTAATATTTATAGAATGGAGATTAGATTTATGTATGAAACTATAACAATGAAAATATACAGGATAAAAACAAAACCACATGGTCGGAAGTATGACATTTTTATATTTGTAAATACTGAATAGATCACATGTAAATAACCATTGTGGTTATAATGTATAACTTTATATCTTGGTATGTATGGCAAAGATTCTGCCAGGACGGTCACACTGTGTCCAATGTTTTAATTTGTGTTCAATAAAAAAACTTTTTTTTTAAAAAGAGAAGGACTGGGCCAGCCTATCTACAAAACAAAACCCTCCAAAGCATCATTCCGGTATGGTGGCCACTGCTCCCAGCTGCCACCAGTACTCCTGTACTGGGGCGTACTACCCGGAACCCACCACTGCCTCAAACCCATGTGGTCCCATTCATCAATACGCCATCTTTCCAATCAGCCTCATGAATTGAACTAGATGGATATTTCTTCCAACCCTAACTATCTCTATCTGTCTGTCCCTCTGTTTCTGTCTCTCTCTCCCTCCCTCCCCCCTCTCTCTGTGAATACACACACATTCTTTATATATATAATCACCAGACTGAAAAGGGTGGCAATAGAAATTGAATAAAATGAATAAATAATTATTAATCTCACTGAGCAAGAATTGTCATGAAACCATCTGGAGAAATTTTGAGCCAAGCATTGGTTTTCTGTTCTAATTCCCAAATTCTGCTCCCCAACCTGGATTCAGGGCGCATCACTTTATTTTTCTGCTTGTTTTTCACTTTACCAGATTCCAAAAGATTACCTCAAACACATAATGAAGCCAGAGGTAGTCTTTAAATGAAAGCTGATTTAAAACTGTAGTAGTAAATGGCTTCTGTCAGGAACCTGGTAGTCCTAGTCTATTGCTATCTTTTGGGAGGAATAAAGACAGTGTTTTCTTGCATTTAAGACACCATGAATACAGATGGTGAAATATATATTTACAAGTAAATAATTAAGAACCTCCTTTAGGTCTATTGTCAACCACTGTCAACATTTGCTAGAAGAGTTTTCAACATTTTTGCTGAACATTTTTATATCCTAAACTATAATTTATTTATTAAATTTAATTTATATGCCACCCCCATATCACTCTGCAAAGTGGCATTCATAATCTCTTGAAAGCAGGCTGCAAAGTTGTCACTTACACCTACGAATTGCTGTTTCTTGAAAGTGCTGGTCATTGTCATGCTCATCATCTTTCATTTATATCTCAGCAGGTGGGTGAATAAGCAATCAGAACCCACCAGTACTTAAAATATCTTTTCTTCCCAGGGACCATCTCGCCTTTCCTCTGCAAATAGTCATAAGAAATAGTTAAAACAGACACTGATTTGGTCAAGAAGGACCCACAATCTTTCTTTTTCTTTTTCTGGAAGTAAAGCTTCTACAAACTAGGTTTCCTATGACATTTCCTGAGCTCCATTGGACATGTTATTTGAGCAAACCTCAGCCATTTCATAAGTATGGCTCATATCTCAGCACACTTACGACTGCTTGGACTGCCTGACTGTATGCTTGGCTAGACAAACCCATGTTTCTTTCATAACCATTTATGTTTCTGGCAGAGAAGAAGCAGCTGTTCCAAACAGAACTTTCAGTGTGATGACAATACAGAGAGAAAACTGACATGTACCAAGAGTTTTTCTTTAATGTAGTGACTTATTTCATTTTAATTGGAAGGCACCTGAAGATTTTGTACAAGAGAGAACTATTAATGAAACTACTGATCCAGGGAAATCAGTAGTCTATCTGAAACCTTTATCTACCACTAAAACATAACAATGTGATAAAGTTTATTAGCCAATCTAAAGGGAAACATTTTAAAAATGTGCATTATACCCATTGACCTTCAGTTTGTCAATCATATTGCAAGTCACAGGGGAGTTCCTATGAGATTTAAGGATATGGTCTCAAGATGGGCATCAAACAAACAAAGAAACAAATAAATCTTCATTTTCACCTTCACAACAATATAGTATGTCTTACAAAAAAGAAGAAATTTATTCAACCCTTTCCTTTCCTTTTTAAAACAATGTATTATTGTTTTCTAAACTCCAAATGTCAAACTCTTATACCTTCCAAATCCTAAACTCACTCCTATTTGTTTTTCTTCCATTTTGAAGCTGGAGAGTTGTCAGTATTTCGGCCTTTGATGAATAACAGTTTGCAACAACTGAAAAGAGCTGCCCAGGAAAAAAACAACCCCTCATTTTCATTAGCATCCATTCATGAAATATTTCTGTACTTATTAACAGGCAGCCAAAACAAACAAACCTTTAGGAAGGAGATAGTAGTAGAACATTTGGTCTAGTTATATAATATTAATAGACTTGTATAAAAAGTACTCAAGCTTTTGTAGAAAAGTCTACATTACCTTCAGATATGATCCTTGTTTAATGATTCTTTTGAACAGACATTATGTGCTGAGTTTTACATCCTGATGCCCACAAAGTGGACATGTTTTATCAAACATTTCTGAAGGACAGGTCCTCTATCATCTTTTTCTCACTCCCATCCCACAGTCTGAAGTAGCCTAGAGGCATCTTGGGTCTTGCTTGGGAGTAGGGTTTTATTTCTCCGAAAGCAATTACCTCAGGTACAAGCCTGGGACATGCACCAGGGAAAGTGAACATTTCAGCTCCAACTATTTCAGTGAGTCTGCTCTAGATATCTCCCTGACTCCCATCTGATTGCTTCTAATAGCCATTTCAGCTTTGGTCTTTTTCTCTTCACACTGGAACACAGAACTCTCAGAAGATCTATTTGTCAGCTAGCAATTTTGTTCATTTTGATGTAGACAAAGTAAAACAGGTAGTCCTCAACTTACAAACATTTTAGTGACTGTACAAAGAGACAAAGGCACTGAAAAAACTGACTTTATGACTGTTGCAGCATCCCATGTGGTCAAAATTTGGGTGCTTGGCAACTGGCATATATTTATGACCATTGTGGTGTCCCGAGGTCAAGTGATCACCTTTTATGACTTTCTGGCAAGCACACTGGAGAAGCCAGTTTCACTTAACTACCATGTTACTAACTTAATAATTGCAGTGTTTCATTCAACAACTGTGACAAGAAAACTCATAAAATGGGACACAACTCAATAACTGTCTTGCTCACCAACAGAAATGCTGGGCTCAATTGTAGGTCAAGGACTATCTGTAATTCCATGTTTCCTGGATTCTTTTCCTGGATACTATCTTCCTGTTGCTATTTTGTGAATGTGATGTGATGTGATGTGATGTGATGTGATGTGATGTGTGTGTGTGTGTGTGTGTGTGCATGCATATAGTGTTCAAATCAGGTAAAGACACACAGAGCATACAAATGGACATAAATGTGGAATGAAAGGAAGGAAAGAAAAGGGTCTCTGCTCGATCAAACATGATTCACAGGGGAAATTTGCTTCAGAAGGAGAAAAGGGAAAAAGATCCATTAGTGGGAAAGCATGGAGAGATCTTTATTTGGGGATTCTCTACTTTGTATTTCAGAGAAGCTTTTCTGATTGTTCCGGTAGCATTGTGTGACATGTTCTTAATAGGTATATTATATTTTATTTCTCTAGGAGATTGCTATGGCGGTAAAGGATTTCACAGAAGTCATTGAGATTTTTAAATTATTGTTATTATTGATTCCTTCAAATTACTGTCAATTCCTGGGGACTGCCTGGCTTAGCCCCTGCAGTTTTCCTGGCAGGATTTCAGAAGTAGTCTGCCATTGCCTGCTTCCTGGGGCTGAAAGAGAGTGACTGACTCCAAGGGCAGTCACTTGTTTTTGTGACACAGCAGGACTACAACTAATGGTCTCTCAGTTTCTAGCCTGGTACCTTAAAGCACAACTTCAAAATGGTTTCCATCAGTCATGTGGCTGAGGTCAAATTCATAAGTCTAAAAATGGTCCCAAATAAGGGTGCATTTTTCTCTCTCATATAAGCAGGCATCCAAAACTATCCTAGGGAGAAAAGGGATTGAGAAGGAGATATATTGTATGTTCTTCGATCTCAACGGGGCTTGTTCCTGAGTACACATGAAAAGTATAAGATCTGCCTATGTAGATTTGGGAAAAATGGGAACAATGAAATTGCTGCACAAGCTCTTTGCTGATCTCTTTTAACTGGAGCAACATCCAGTTTGGCAGGTTATGTTCTTCCTGGAAGTTCCACCTTTTTGCTTTGAGAAGCATGCAGTAAAGTAAGTTAATAAAGAAATAGATAAATATTATGACATGATCTTCCAACAGCATCCTGCCACATATTCAAGAAAGCATTTGATGGCTGGTTTCCCTGCTGGTAGATGACATTGGGTGGGAAGGAAAAGAGAATCCCCAATGACTATTCCAAAATTCTTTTTGCAATATAAATTTGAAGGATAGTCACCTTGTCTAGTGTAGAAAGTTAGCACCCAGCCCTCTCCTAGAAGAATGAAATAGTTTAGAAAATATTAAAAAGGCAGAATATTACATTTCCCTGGATAGGAAATTGAGAAACATGCTCTTGGAGACAAAAATTTAGCCCCAACTCCCTGCCCTAAGCACATATTTTGGTGCCATCTTATCTACACGACAAAAGACTTTTACCTCCAGGACATAATAGGATTGGCCCTCTAGCAGCAGAGCTCACCACATGGTACCTGGGGATAGTACATCACCCAGCACAGTTCAATCAGGCTTATCTCAGACAAACTCCTAGGATTTGCACATGACCCCTACAATAGAATATATTTCTTGCACCAGAACAGGAAGCTCTAGGGCAAGGCCCAAGAGAAGGTGTAAATAACACTCTCTCCATTCCATGTGTTCAGCTGCACCAGGACCATGTGCTTAATGTTTTTGCTCTATCCTTCCAAGCAACCTCAATGTTTCCAGTGTCTTTCTTCCCTCTTGGAACTGAACCCAGATGGATATTTCTTCCAACACTAGCCTCACTGCTGAGGTGTGGCAGAGATACAACAAACATATAGAGGTCTTTTCCCAGACAACCACTTTCAGTCAGCTTCAGTTTGACATTTATCCTGGGACAGGTGGAACTGAGATTGATGTAGATACTTCTAATCTACTATATTGATAACCCAAGATTTTATTTGGCTCTGAGATTGGATATCATTTTGCCTCAGGTCTAGATCGTAGTCTAATTGGTTTAAGCAGGTAGAATTAAGTAGAAAGTTAAAACACTTCCTACTAAAGCAGGAGTGTCAAACTGGTGGCCCATGGCCCAGATGCATGACACGCAGGCCATGGCCACCCCAGCTCCACGAAGGGAAAAAACGTCACGAAACATCACATGATGGCAACGTGATGTCACGAGATTGACACCTGTGTTCTAAAGGATCTAATTGTGTTGACCTTTAGCTGTATTGTACTCCTGTCATTACTGAGGTTTCTTATAAAAAGTTCTTATGAGGACATAACAGAAAATGACTTTTTTCTGTAGTCAGTATTCATCACTACCATCACTACACACATAGTTTTTATTCTCAATAATAATTACTTTGTCTCTACATTCTGTGTTCTTTCTTCTGTTCTGTGGATTTCTATGTCAGTTTTATCTAAAAATGAACTTTAAAAAAATATCCAAAATGTATTTACAGTCTTTGTGTAAACCTTATGTAAAATTTAAAATCTGTAAGATAACTTTTTTTCCTATCAGCATTATAAATAATTTTATAGATTTAAGAATTATTGAAACTTGAGTTTGTTGTTTTTCTTAATGCGAATGAAACAGAAAACCTCAAGCCTCAATTGAATTAAAATACAAAGTATCTGTATTTTACAAATAAAATGGATCACTGTAGGCCCACTATATGGTCATGGGAACCATAGACTCCATTCTCACAGGATTCTCTCTCATATATTTTTATTTAAACATTATTTGCTAAACTAGAAATATTGTATTTTTTTTCAAAATAGACCATAAGGGTATAATTACCCTCAATATCAATTTCTGAAATCAAATGCTTAACATTCATTTACTGTTGGTTGATTTATGTTAGGGTTAACAGAACCTCTTTCTGTGCCATGCTGGAAGGTAGTCTCAGTGAAATGTGAAACAGCTGATTATATTATTAGAATAACTAAATTGCAACTTAGATCACGCTAAGACTTGCTAAATAGCTAATCATATAGCTGCAATGGGAATCACATAGGAACCTAAGCCTATGAAGCATGCTTAACTCTGACTTGGGAATAATATAAAAAGGCAACAGGGAACATTGCTAGATTTCTAATCTGTTGAGATTAATTTCTTTAGATCATGATAAGTGGGAAAGTTATTGAAGTGCAAGATCTCAGACACAAACAAAGCAATCCCATGTTAAATCTAGAGAATTAATCAAAGTGAGTGGCTTGACCTTGTTTATGTGTATGTGAGCCTTGCTGGCCCAGAGATGCAGGAGAGAAGGCTTGTGTATATAAAGGACATGGGACTAGTTCAATCCCTTTTGTATTAGCCTTTTATTGCCATTATATTATTATTAATATTGTTCATCACACACAGCCAGATGTTTACACTGATTTGACATTTTTATCCATCTATCAAGATCTTCTCAAGCACCTGGAATAGGCATATGTGGTGGTTTGATGGTGTTAAAGGTATATCATCACAGGATGTAAGCTGTTCAGAGTTAAGCTGCCTTTTGCAATTGGTGGGATGCAGATGCTATTCTTTCTCACCTAAAGCTCTCCTTGCATGGAATTCAGATGCCACTTTGTGTGGAATGGATAAGAAGGACAATTACAGGAGATGGTGAGATAAAAATAATCTCTAATAGCTTTCAGGCAGGAATGAATATTCTCATCTTGTTATTGTTTTTCTATTTATGTGCAATGATAATTCATAATTTTTAATTCCAGTTTTATTTTTATTATATGATACTATTTTCTTAACATTTTAAAACTTTTTCTGATTTTAATACTTTTTTTTGAGAACTAATGAAGACTCCAATGTGATTTACAGAACCATAGAATGAAAAAATTAAGAAAATAGCATCAAATAAACCTGAGGAACTATATACATAAAAAGCTCATATATATAACATATAAACAATTGGGAAATGTTAAATTCCAATGTATTAATATGATCCTAAACAACATAAAGGAAATTCATATATGATACATTAGCTATTCGAGAATAGCTGTTTTTTTTCTTCCATTAGTATTCTTCAGTAGCCATACACAGACTCTTCCAATATATATTCAGAACACATACTCAGCCCATCAGTTGTATCCAGGTAATTACTGGGTAAAAGACATCTATGTTTCAGTGGTCCTGAGAGAGCAAGAGGTTCCTTTATGTGATCTCCCACCGTTACATGATTTTTGTATTGTACTGTTCTTTTGTTCACTGTCACATTTTCCTTTTATAAGAATGAGAAATTAATTGTCTTGTTTGAAAGGTTTGGTATGAACTAACCTCAATCGTCTAAATAAAAGAGCTGCACTTTCGGAGCTGTTCAGATTCCATTTCTAATCATTCCATTATTGGAGCAGAAAGAGAGGGCCATTCCCCTTTTTTATCCCCATTCTCTTCTTTTCATTTTGGGTTGCTCTTAGCAAGCTATCTGGATCACTATGACTGCCACACATTGTGAGTGATCTGTGAAAGAAGCCATACTCTTCAGTTCTAATTGTACCTCTGATTCGCCTCCTTCCTCCATATATTCCCTGTGCAAATTATTTAAAAGCAGTGGTATAACATGTAGAAATGACAAGCTAAAGAGTTTGCCATAGAATGAAGAAAGTCTACCTACAGCAAAAAATTGGACTGAGATAAAATGAACTCCAATTTCTTCAAGGGAGAAACGCTTGTCTGCATCTTTTGTTCTGTGAAATTGGTTCCATTTATTGTCCTAGCAAGTTTGATCATACTATAATCAAAAATAGAAGAACACCCTGTCAGCGGATGCCTCAATGTCACATAATTTAGATTATGAAAAGGATATAATTTTAGAATAATAATATCCACCATCCATGGAGGAAAAGTTCATTGCCCACTCTTTTTCCTGCCTCTGAAAAAACCTTTTTTAGAAGATCAGGCAACAACATGCTACAGGAGTGTTTGCCTATGCACAAAATTAATTGCAGAAAAATCATTTGAACAAAAGATACACTGGTTTCTCTTCAGATCGTATAAATCCTTTGCCTTTTTTTTTGAACAAAGAAAGTTGACATAAGGAATCATTATTGCCCATTCTTTCTTCTGCGCTTGATGTTACCTTTTCTACATATTCTGCTATATAATGGGACTTTTAAGGAGGATTGAAGCACCCCCACCCCTGCCAATCAACTTTCCTCAAATCAAATCTTTATTTTATAGACAAGCATAATGAGGATGGGATACAAACATAGTAATTTTTTAAAAAGCTAATGTATGTGTACATGTATGGTACATAAGTCTAATTTTAAAATAGCTAAAAATATAAAAGTATACATAAAAACAAGAGTCTAAAAAATCTAAAAGGAGGGAAAGAAATATTAGATGGATGTAAGTACATAAGTACATAGAGTACATAAAAGTTAGTATATGGCAAACTAAATCGGTCACAGCACAGAGCATTCTTGAATAACAAACAACATGCTAATTAATATTAGCTTATGGCACAGTTCATCGTTGACAGTTTTTAAAGGGCTGCTGTGCAGAACTAAGCAACATTATGTGTTGTAGCGAGAGTAGCATCAGGGAGGTGTAGAATTATCTTTTGCATCTTGAGTATTTTTGCTGTAATGGTGAGATGAAGTTAGTACAAAGTTTAAATCAGGCCAATATTCATTCCAGGGAATGAGACAACATAAAAATGATAGACAAGGAAGTGTCACATATCACTCACTGCCTTTCAGCAGTTTTTGATTACTTGCTAGTAAGCTTCATCAAGAGCTCCTATCGTTGCTATAGCATCTGTATGAAGTGTCAGTAGTCACCTGTCAAAAAATCTAGTGCATCATGCTTTATTTTTTACATATGAAAAATAGAAAGTGTTAGTTTTTTCCACTTTCAGAATGTTAGATAACATGCCACACTGCCTTTCAAATGCCACCCATGTGTTAAATAAGAATTCCAAATATGCAAAAACAGATATTCTAAATAACTGGGAAAGTATACTGAAAATTCTCTCCCTGGTGGTTTCTCTCAAGTGGATTAGGCAACGTCTTTTCTCTTGACATTTCCTTATTTCCTTCATTATATTCATGAAGTCTTTCTATTAAACAAGATAGTTTCTTGTTTATTTATTTAAGAAATTTAAATAAATGCCACATCTCAGTGCTAAAGTGACTCTGGGAAGCTCATAAATTAACATAGATACAAAACTAGTTAAAATGAGTAAGAATTAAATACAGGCTAAAAAATCAAGGGGAGGCATGGCATGAAGATGGGGTCTTCTCTCTTACTCCATCAACTCTCTCCAGCATCAGACAACCAGTTGTCTGAAATGGTATTGGGCTTCCTGCCTGAGTAGGGGGTTGGACTAGAAGATGTCCACGGTTCCTTCCAACTCTGTTATTCTGTTAGCATAGAGTGCCCCCCCTCAGGGCCCCAAGCCATCCAGGTTTTAAGGCTCTTTTGGAAATTCAAGAGGGTAGGGGGGGTCAGTGGTGGGTTCCTACCAGTTTGGACTGGTTCAGCTGAACAGGTAGTTGTTTGACAGCCTGGGTCGCTAGAACTGGCAGTGACCCAGGCCTGCCATGCCCCTGAACTGGTTCTCTGGGTGGCACCATAGGTGCCACCATCTTGTTTTCCTCTTCTGCACATGCACAGAACAATTTTTTATTGAATTGTGCATGCATGCACAGCATGCATCAAGCACGCACACCTGAGCGAACCAGCAATAGTGCCTGCCGGAACCCATCCCTGGTAGGGGTGACTTTCACTTCAGAAGGTTGAATGTTTCAAGTAGTGGGGGCTGTTGTGTATTGAAGAAAGTCCTCGCTGTTACGATTGACAGCTCGGAAGCAGCCAGGCGCATCTTAGCCAATCAGACGCGCCTGTCAGTTGCCGAGCTGTCATCCGCGCGAGCTGTAACACGAGCCTGCTGCCTGCTGTATAAAAGGCAAGCCGTTTTAACAGTTAACTGACTTGTTAGAGCAATCACCTTGCTGATTGCTACATTGTTTCAGCTGCTTCTGCTGCTGCCTAGCCGGCTTTCAATTGTTACATTGTTGCGAGTTTTGTTACAAATCCTTCAGCTACTGAATAAATGGTTACAGTGTTTTAAAAGAACCTGCCTGGTTTTTTCAGTTATAATAGGGGCCACAGCAGAAAAGGCTTTTTTCTAGACCCTGACAGCCAAAATCTCTTGGCAGATGGGGTCTTGTAATGTCCATTCTGCCCAGTTTGGGGTAAGATGGCTCCTCAGATACTCTGAGCCATACCATAAGAGGCTTTAAAAATAAATAACCAGCACCTTAAATTGGATACAGAAGCAAGTTGGCAACTGAGACAGCTCAGACAAAAGCAAT
This sequence comes from Thamnophis sirtalis, assembly GCF_051295495.1. Taxonomy (NCBI): domain Eukaryota; kingdom Metazoa; phylum Chordata; class Lepidosauria; order Squamata; family Natricidae; genus Thamnophis; species Thamnophis sirtalis. The sequence continues at coordinate 44,997,561 of NW_028261389.1, read as the reverse complement.
GTTACAGTATATGTATTATTGTAATAAGCTACAGACTTCAGAACTGTTTGTGCAGCTGCATTCTGTAGCAGTTATAGCTTCTGAACACTCTTCAAAGGTAGGGCCCACATAGAATGCATTGCAGTCATGCAACTGAGAGATGACTAGGACATATGTGACTGTGCACAGGACTTCACAATCGAGGAAAGGGTGCAACTGATAAACAATACAGAGTTGTGCAAAAGCTCTCCTAACCATGACTGCCATTTGCTCTTTGAGCAGGAATCCAGAAGAAAGGTTGCACATAGGGTCTGCCTAGGGTAGTGCAACCCAGAACTGAAATGATAAACCTCCAGATCCTATGCCTCCTTTCACCCACAGCCACTTCATCTTACTAGGGTTCAGCTGAACAGTGAAGCCATAAGTGGATATGGCCTGTTTGAGATTCAATGTTTACGACTAGAATAAATTACAGGTAGTCCTCGACTTACAATCATTCATTTAGTGACCATTTGAAGTTACAACAGCACTGAAAAAAATTGGCTTATGACTGCTTTTCAGACTTATGAATATTGTAGCCTCCTCATGGTCGTGGGATCAAAATTCAGACAGTAAGCAACTGGTATGTATTTATGTTGGTTGCTGTGCCCTGAGGTCATGTAAAGCAAAGTCAATGGGTAAGCCAGATTCACTGCGCATGGGCAAGGAACATGGCTGCTGAGTTCGTCGCTCTGGCTTTGCACTGAAAGAAAATCTCGTGGAGAGGAGGACTTTGTGCTCTGGAGCTGAGCCGAAGGAGGCTGGGGGTGGTGTAAACTTCTTGCGGTCCGGGAGCTGGCAGTGGACCGGTAAATTTCTATTCCTCCGAGCTGCCAGCTCCGAAAGACGCCGGCACAGCTGAAGCCGCTGACGCCGCCCAACACCGCGGCCCAGCTGGTTTGAGAAGCCCGACCTCCCCTTTCGTGTTTGCTGCCTGAACGCCGCGACTACGACCTCCGCTGTGCCGCTAGCCTGCCGTTGCCGGCTTGAAAAACGCCGCGGCTCAGCTCAGCTGTTTGGGACTTTATGGCCAAGCTGCCTGGGGAACTTTGATCTTCCCCCGACTATTGTTGGCTGCCGCGGCCCCCGTTATCTGTTGGCTTGCTGGTTGTGGAAGCGTTGTGTCTCTTTCCATCTGAGCCGCCTAACATCGCGGCTCGAACGAACGAGCGTAGCAGACGGTGGAGATTGGAACTAACTTAAACAACAAACAACGAGAGAGCTGGTGAGAGAGGGGAGTTTGGGAAGCGTCAGGGACGCAGAGGGACGCTGCCTGTTGCTGGCCACCGAGATTGCCGGCCATGGTTACCATCTAATGCCGCCTAACATCGCAGCTTGAACAGAAGGAACTGGTGGAGACCGCGGAGATTAAAAGGAGAACTAAGAGAGAGTTGGTGAGGGGGAAATTGGCCCCTGGGATAGAGTTGAGGGAAGGTGGAGAGTCCTATGATTCACAGCTGGCAGCGGACCGGTAAACTTTAATTTCCGAGCTGCCAGCCTCCATAGACGCCAGCATTGTTGGCTAATGAAATTGACTACCTTGGACTTGTTTTGATGCGCTGGGCCCCAAGAACGTCGGGCTCGATTATTGAATGGAGCGCCCCCCCTCCCCTTCTACCAGAGATAGGCTTCCCTCCCTCCCTCTTTGGACTCCTTGGACTCCTTTGATCCTGGAAATGTCATCAAAAGAAGCTGTTGAAATGAACACACTTACCAGACTTCTTGCTACTATGGTTAACTCCCCGGTTCGTACCATTGCAGCTGACTCCCAAACTCACTTTACCCCCAGCCCCTCCCCCCCCTGGACTACACTGAACTTTTCAGAAGAGCCCCCCCTCAAGGTAGGCCCTCCCTTAGGAGAGGGCAGAAGACACCTTTGGACTACCTTAAACTGAACATTGTGTCTATGAGCCCGTGCAATTTTTAAACTTTTAAATTTTAAATTTTTACTTTAATACGGTATGTTGAGTGCATGGGACTGCTTGGGATGATATGAATGATCTCACTTTTATTACTATTACTGTTGTAACTTTGTGTTTTAATTATTTCGTGAGGATTGTTTGAGTGAGAGTTTGGGTATGACTGATTCGGAGGACCTGCCGGGGTATACGGGGGTCATCGGGGTGGTTGGGGGGACCACAACCACGGGTGAGGGTCGGAGCATTGCGGTCATGACAGGGAGAGGCAGATACGGCGGGGACTTTAGGGCAGGCCATCATCGGGGAAGGAGGGCTCGCTGTGTCATAGAGATCCCTCCTTCCGGCCCTAGGAGTCCCACTCCAAGGCCAGATGGCGCGGGTGTTCAGGACCCTGGTCTCAGGCTGCTGTCGCTAAATGCCAGGTCTGTTGTTCATAAGGCCCCCCTCATCCGGGACTTGATAACTGATGAGGGCGCAGACCTGGCATGTATTACTGAAACATGGCTGGGCCCTGAGGGAGGAGTCCCCCTCGTTGAGATGTGCCCAGCCGGATTTCAGGTGCTACACCAGCCGAGAGCCCAGGGAAGGGGTGGCGGTGTGGCTTTTGTAGTCCGGGAGTCTTTAGTACCTCGTAGGATCCCTGCTCCGGAGCTTGTCGGGTGTGAGTCCCTGCTAGTGAAGCTGGACCTCAAGGGTCAAGAGGGTTTGCTGCTTACGTACCTGCCTCCCAACTACGTTGCAGCAGCCCTCCCCTCGCTCCTCGAGTCAGTAGCCGAGCTAGCGGTTGAGTTCCCTAGACTTATAGTTCTGGGGGACTTTAACTTGCCTTCGCTCGGTGAACACTCTGATGGAGCGCAGGAGTTCATGGCTTCCATGACAGCCATGGGCTTGACTCAAGTAATTCGAGGCCCAACTCACTCAGCGGGTCACACGCTTGACCTCGTATTCCTCTCAGAGCAGTGGAGTTACGATCTTGGTCTGAGGGGTAATGAGATCATACCCCTGTCGTGGTCAGACCACTACCTACTGAGGCTAGACTTCCGGAGGCCAAACCTCCACCGTAGGGAGGAGGAACCGACCAGCTGGTTCCGCCCCAAGCGACTGATGGATCCTGTTAGGTTCCAGACGGAGCTTGGGGTTATTCCTGATACCCTCGCCCACAGTTCGGCGGAGACCCTCGTCGCTGCCTGGCACTCGGCAGCTTCGGAGTCTCTCGACCGGATTGCGCCGCTACGGCCCCTCCGGGTCAGCGGCCCCCGGAGGCCTCCTTGGTTTACTGAGGAGCTCCGGGAGGTAAAGCGCCGGAGGAGACGCCTAGAGCACTCGTGGAGGTCCGATAGGTCCGAGTCGAAACGGGCACTTTTGACAGCATGCACCAAGGAGTATATTCGGACCCTAAGAACAACAAAAAGAACATACATTGCCTCCTTGGTAGCGTCCGCCGAGTCCCGCCCAGCCGCCCTTTTTAGGATAACCCGCTCCCTCCTAAATAGGAGGGAGACGGGGGACTCCTTACAGGGTAAGGCTGAGGAATATGTCCAGTTCTTGGCGGACAAAGTTGCCCGGTTTCGAGCGGACCTGGACTCCACCCCAGTAGATCCAGCCGAGACACAAGGAGAAAACTTGGCAAACCACCTCTGGGTTGAGTTTCAGGAAGTTGCCTCTGGGGATGTGGACAAGGCTATGCGAGCTGTGAGTGCCTCCACCTGCATACTGGACCCGTGTCCCTCCTGGCTGGTTGCCAACAGCAGTGAGGTGACACGAGGCTGGATCCAGGCAGTTGTTACCGCTTCTCTTCGGGAGGGGTACTTTCCCACCGCGCTTAAGACAGCGGTGGTGAGACCCCTCCTGAAGAAGCCGTCTCTGGATCCAGCTATTCTTAATAACTATCGTCCAGTCTCCAACCTTCCCTTTGTAGGGAAGGTTGTTGAGAAGGTGGTGGCTCTCCAGCTTCAGCGTACCTTGGAGGAAGCTAACTATCTTGACCCCTTCCAGTCTGGCTTCAGACCCGGTTACAGCACAGAAACCACTTTGGTCGCATTGACTGATGATCTCTGGAGAGCTAGGGATGGAGGCCATGCTTCCATCCTAGTTCTCCTGGACCTCTCAGCGGCTTTCGATACCATTGACCATGGTATCCTTCTGCGACGACTGCGGGAGATAGGGGTGGGCGGCACTGTCTTGCAGTGGTTCTCCTCCTATCTCTCGGACAGGTCGCAGTCGGTGTTAGTGGGGGGGCAGAGATCGTCCCTGAGGCCCCTAACCTATGGGGTGCCGCAGGGGTCGGTCCTATCCCCCCTACTATTCAACATTTACATGAAACCGCTGGGCGAGATCATCCGAAGGCACGGGATAAAATATCACCAATATGCGGACGATACACAGTTGTATCTGTCCGCCCCGTGCCAACTCAATGAAGCGGTGGACGTGATGAACCGGGGACTGGAAGCCGTTAAAGACTGGATGAGAGCGAACAAGCTGATACTCAACCCAGACAAGACCAAGTGGCTGTTGTGTTTCCCTCCCAAAAATTTGACCACCATACCATCACTCAGGCTGGGGGGACAAAATTTAAACCCCTCAGAAAGGGCCCGCAACTTGGGAGTCCTCCTGGATTCACAGCTAACTTTTGACCACCATCTCTCAGCTGTGACCAGGGGGGCATTTGCCCAGGTTCGCCTGGTGCGCCAGTTGCGGCCCTACCTGAATCGGGAGGCCCTCACAACAGTCACTCGAGCCCTTGTGATCTCTAGGCTGGAATACTGTAATGTGCTCTACATGGGGCTGCCCTTGAAGAGCATCCGAAGACTTCAGCTAGTCCAGAATGCGGCCGCGCGAGTGATCGTGGGCGCACCACGGTTCGCCCACATAACACCGATCCTCCGTGAGCTGCACTGGCTACCTGTTGGTCTCCGGGTGCACTTCAAGGTCTTACTCACCACCTATAAAGCGCTCCATGGTAGTGGATCTGGCTATTTGAGAGACCGCCTTCTGCCAATTACCTCCCTGCGTCCCATCAGATCGCATAGAGTTGGCCTCCTCCGTATTCCATCCGCCAGTCAGTGCCGACTGGCGACTACTCGGAGGAGAGCCTTCTCTGTTGCAGCTCCGACACTATGGAACAATCTCCCCGTGGAGATTCGTACCCTCACCACCGTCCAGGCCTTCCGTACAGCCCTCAAGAACTGGCTAACCCATCAGGCCTGGGGATAATCTTATTTCGCCCCTCCCGAATGCTGAGTGAATGTTGAGTTTTATTGTCTAATTTACTTTGTGCACATTTCTTTTTTTGTATTGTCCTACACTCCCCTTCCTTTTTTTGATTGTAAGCCGCCCTGAGTCCCCTCAGGGAAAAGGGCGGCCTATAAATAAACTACAAACCAAACCAAACCAAACCAGATTCACTTAACAACCATTTTACTGACTTAACAACTGCATTGATTCACTTAACAACTGTGGCAAGCAAGTTCATAAAATGGGGCAAACTGCCTTGCTTAGTATTGGAAATTTTGGGTTCAATCTAGTGGAGTTTCAAAATCCATACCTCTTTTGGAAAATCTGTTGTACTACATTATTATCTTACTTTCTTCTGATATTGGCATCCTTTTATAACAATTTTTAGGGCCAAATCATATGTCTTCTTGGGGATAAAACTGGAGATGAATGTGCAAAGACAACTGTTTCTACAGCTTTGAAGTTGCAATTCTGCTCTCATTTACTAGAATGTGTGAAAGTTGCTACATGCCTCATTGAGGTACTCCATTTTGTCAAGGCTTCTGTCTCACAAAGGCATCAAAATAATGTTTATCCATCTCAGTGTATTCAAACAATTCAAAGGGGTGATTTGTGTAAGTCCTTCACTCTGCAAACCACTATTACTTAGCAGAAGTAAGTAGAACTTGCATCTAATGGAAACTGCATGATGCAAATCACTGTGCGAAAAACATGTATGCATATCACAAAGTCTTTATTTTTACAAATTATCTGCAACAAGGAACATCTAAGTTTTCCCCACATCTGTATTAGAAATCAAAGTTTTATTTAGCTCATAATTTAGAAAAAAGCAATGACTGTTTCATGTGGCATGTTTCTTCTTTTAGATTATTTTTTAGTTGATTCTCCTTTAGTGTCCTCCTCTTTCGTATTTTTAGACTAGGAAAATTATGTAGGTGGTGATTTTTCCCCAAGTGTATTAATGTTCTAGTACAAGAGTAGAACAAAAACAGGATGTGTGTAGGTTGTGGGCTGAAAATGTACCATGAAAGACCTTAACATATCTGACTATATCAGTAGAAAAGCCCTATTCCAAACCAGCCTGTGAATTAATGTATGTGAATACAAGCTTCCTTTTCTTTTTCATTACCAAAAGTTATTTCTAATCATAAACATTTGAAATTATTACTGCACAACTCCAAGAATCTTTGGTACACACTCTCATTAAGATTTCATTATGCTAAAGAGATGAAATTGTCTTCTGTCAGAAGAGTTTACTATTTAGTTTAGCTCTTGGCTGCAGAAACTAATTGTTACTGAATCACAGAAGACAATGCCTGCTCTCACTCATTCATAAGGTCCATTGATTTCAGCAGAAATTTATTTGCTCATACGGAGATGCAAGGTTGCATCTAGCATAATTTTCTTAATGTTTATCATTTGATGATACTCTCATCAATAGTGTTTCTTCTTGATTCATTCTGGGAATATTCTATATTTTAAGGAGAGTTGCTTTCAGGAAGATTCTTGGTACATTATATGCATTCATCAACAATTCTCTTCTAATTGATGGAAGCTCATTGCTGTTAAAGCAACAGCTGACAGTCTATGATTGTTTAAACCAGAAAGCGTGAAAACATATTAAGGCTTGAAATGGAAGGACTGCAGTATGTGGAAATAAAAAATATAATCTGAAAGGCACGTCCAACTATTCCCTTTTGATAATGCACTAGCATAGAAGTGATGACAAAAGATTAAAAAATGTGTGCTGTATACTCTGCCTGTCTATGAATTTTACTAGATTGCAAGGGAATAATCTCTATCTTTGTAAACAACAATTATAAGGCAAATTGGCTGCACTGAGAAGAATTTGATTCTGATTTTAAAAAGCCAGTTTATGGGCCTATAGTGTTTCAGTTAAAAAAAAAAGGGACAAATTGCCATATAATGTGAAGTACACTAACATTCTTCTTGGGTAAATTGTTCTAAAAGTACACAATTAGCAGAAATCTAAAGGTTGTTCCATGAATGAAATGGTAAATGAAATGGCAAAATTGAACATAAAAAGTTTTGGCACAAGCCCCATGTTATTCCTTCCCATGCCCACCCCAAATAACAATTAGTAAATGTACGATGTGAGAATAAATTCATTTTGTATGGATTCCAATCAATGAGAAAGATATCACTAAAACTTAAGAGAGATGCTTATGACCTAATAAAGAATTGCTTATACATAGGAAATGAGAAGAGCATAAGTATTTTTGTTTCCACATGGAAACTGCTTCTGAATTTCATGCTTAATGTAGAAAAGAATGCAACTTTGACTTTGGGTTTTACAGATTAGATTGATAGATCTTTATAGAAATGATTTGTTAATATTATTATAGAAAAACAAAAAGCAGTGATTTGATGCTAATGCCTTATTCTACCACAACAGAGAGAGCCAGTGCTTCTTTTTCTTCTTTTCCCTACCTTTCCTCACTTCTCTTTTCCCTCTCCCCCCCACACTGCTCTTTTGTTTACTTTTGTATTTTGTATTTTTAAATATTTAATAAAAAAAAATTACAACGGAAATGCGACTTCTAGGAAAAGCACTGGCTTAAGTTCCTTAGCACTAATAAGGTCCTTCTCAATATGAATTTTCACCCTTTGTAAAGGTCAGTCCCACATGTCAGGCTGAAGTTCAGGGATTAGGGGATTCATGATTAACTTTTACAGTTAATCAACCTCTCTATTTTGTATGCTATTTTTAGGACCAAACAGGAAGAATGAGTAGACAAAGGCATGTACAACTTCAGAGTATTCTTCCACTCTTTGTAATATCCAGTGTGAATATTAATGATTGTGAGAGGGATTTTTGGCTATTAAACATACCCTTTGGGCCAAACATTGTGGTAATTAGGCATTATAAAGCATTATAAAACTGTCAAGATAATATCAGTCATTCAGGAGACACAACATCCATTGAATAACCATTGACTTGGAGAATTGAAATGAAATACAAGCTACTGTAAATCTTTGGGTAGTAGCATATACAGTATGTGTTGGTTCATCTTTATGAATCAGGCAAATGAGTGATAATAGTTTATGCATGGAAACAGTGTGGTTTGTCAAATGTTAGTCCTAGGAAACAGTTTATAAAGGAAGGATGATAGGAGCTGTAGCTCAATCATACCTGAAAATTAATCATCTATAATTCAGTTTTGAAAAAAGAAGTCCCTTTAAGTTTATTTCACTAATTCTGCAACTGCAGCCACAAATGATGCATATGGCTTATTCTTTTAGATGTAGTATTTTGACCAAAGCTCAGGTAATTGAACATATGTTTGGGTCAACCAAAGAAATGGAAATCTTCAGTTTCAGCATGTATTCCTTCATAATTTGCAAAATTATGAAACTTATTTCAAGACAATGGTGCTCCATCATGCATATATGTGGTCTTTCTATGACTTCTACTAAGTTACAGACTTTAAGTAATTAAGTGGGACTGGTTATAGAAGATTATATGCATTTTGATCCAATACTCTGAGGTGGAATATTTCTCTTAATTACTGGATTACTGTCACTTTTCTCTGAATTTACTTTTGAATAGTATGGATATTAGCTAATGCATCTACCTGTCTCTATTGTCTCACTCATCTCTCTTTGTAGTCATCTAAAATAAATTTTTATTGCATTTTGCTCATATATAAACTATCAATCTTTCATTTTATAGCTAGTTACACATTTTTGAGAATACAGTTTCCCAGAACATCTTATTTACTCTTCTGACAGTTTTATAATTGGTAAAATGTACTATGTTAGAGTATGCTACACATTGGAGATCAGAATATACTATTATATTCAAGCTACAGGGGAAACATACATTCACTTTGCATTTTAAAATGAATTCATCTAAATCTCTTCCTAAAAATGAATGTGTAGTGAAGGATGAATGGAATGCACTCATTTTTCAGTATATTTTTCATGTTTTTCCAGTGCAGATTTTCAATTAATACATGTGAATAAAAGTATGGGCATTGCAGAAAGTACACAGAAAATTGCATACATTAGTGAAAATGAGATACATAAATAAAATAATATAAGAAAAAGACAGCAGAAACAAAAATAATTGCAATAATTTTTGTGCAAAAAATGTATATTGAGAGAAAGGTGCACAAAATGTGCATTTTTATTTGTATATATAAATATAAGAGAAGATAAAAAACTCAAGAGGTAGACCAATGACAATAAAAGCAAAACTAATAGATGCATTCCTAGTTAGAATTTGAATATATCAAATATCAATGCTACAACTCCTAAGTTTTATATTTGTACATCAGAAAAGGGTCAGAAATGATTATATTTTGACTTCCTGCCTTAAACAGAAACCATCCCAAGACTGTATGTGGTTGACAAATTCTTAATATTAATAAATAAATAAATAAATAAATAAATAAATACATACATACATACATACATACATACATACATACATACATACATACATTCTGGTCTTGTTGTATTCGGGTCTTTTCCCGTGTAAGATTGAGATTGTCTTGGTAACATTTCGGCGAGGTCTCACTCGCCATCTTCAGGCAGGTGATTTCGGCTTTGTGTTTGTGTGAGTAAAGTGTGGTCCGAGCTGCCGTCTTTCTATAAATCTTGGTACGGAGTGCTGGGTTTGTTTCCGTAAGTAGATTGATTGGCTGTGTAGTTGTATCATGATTGGTAGATTGGTGCTGATTGGTGCTGGTAGCTCCGACCACACTTTACTCGCACAAACACAAAGCCAAAATCACCTGCCTGAAGATGGTGAGTGAGACCTCGTCAAAACGTTGCCAAGACAATCTCAATCTTACATGGGAAAAGACCCAAATGCAACAAGACCAGCATACCTATACCCGTGAAAATCTACAAAAATAAATATATATATGACTCTTTGTTTGTAACCTTCAATTGGGTGAAATTGCAGCAATATAGAGCAACAATTATCAAACCAACATAAGTTAAATGGGCTCAAGGTACAAAATGCTGGGAGCCCTGAGTTTTGGGGAATTAAATTTGGGGTACTTCAGCATCACCACATCGTCTTATTTCCACTTCCCTGAAAACTGTAGATTGGATGGCACAAGTAAAGATGGATGGGCTGTATTCCTACCCTGTTTCCTGCCTCCTTCCTGCCCAAGTACCCAATTAGCTAGTGGTGTAATGATATGCGCAAATACAGAGAAGGAAACTGATCCAGCAGCCATCTCCAAAGTTATCAAACAAACTGACTGAGCAGACAGAGGAGATGGCTGTGTGGTATCCAGCAGGCATAACTGCCACCAATCTCCAAAGATGAAAAGTCTGAATGTTCACCCCTTCCCAACACGAGGGCTCACTGTGCAAAGAAGATGAAAGCAGAGCAAAGGACTTCTGCAAAACTGCTTCCAAGAAAGGAATCTTGCCCTTCCAAATGACCAATACCTGGCTTGCTTCTTCTTAAGACTAGCAGCAAGCTCAAGCCTCTCCATTAATGACAATTATCTCATAATTCGTACTCTATGTGCCTTGACTCATGACCTGCAAATCTTATGACCTTGATTCTCGAACCAGACCAGCTGATGAATCCTCTACAAAGTTTTGACCCTCAACCTAACCACTCTTCTGCCTATCATTTTGGATTGAAACTTTAGACAGATTTGCTAAACTTTGGAGGGACTTTTCTTTCTACTGCATGTGTGTATTTGTGTGTGTGTGTGTGTGCACACATTTGTTAACTTACTTTGTAAACAAAACATTTAGTAAAATGTGCAGCTATGTTTCTGTGTGCTTGGGGGTGTTTGGCCTGGGAGAGGACAGGAAGCAAGGTTTGACAGGCAAGCAGTGGTTGGCAGCTTTGGAAATGAGGCTGAAAACTGAAATTTCTTAATAGAATTTCTTCTTATCAGTGAGGGAAGGACAAGGGAGCAACTTGAATGACTGTTGGTAAGTTATGGCTGGCTGGTGAGTGAAGGCAGTCAATGGATGAGCTGTTTTCTTCTGGAGGAAAGAGGGTCCTTGAGGATATGCAAGGATGGAACAGGGGTGCAGCTTTTCTCCCTTTGATCTTCCTTCCCCCAACAAAATGGTAGATGGTTCTGTGGAGGAGGAGACCTGTGAGGAGGAATGATTTCCAGACTCTTTGCCAGTTTCCCACAAGAATGTCTGTTGGAAAGTCAGATGTTGCTCATGTTTCCACTGCTTTTTTAGCCCATCCATCGTCATTCTGCTCCTCTGTTTAGGTAAAAAATTATCTTTGGAAGGCTCAGTTAATGGGTCACAGATTGTCCCGTCTATGTTAAATATTTCTGTATAAAAAACCATTTCTATAGTTATGGGTCATCAATGTCTTTAGGCTAATGGACACATTAGGAATTATGAAACAATTTTACATCTGTTATAGCTACTCCAACACAACCTTTCAATTGGTGCAATGCAATTTTAGTATTTGTAAATTACTGCTATGATTAGTAAAATTCTGTAGAGTATCTATACAATTTGGGATGAACACCCTTTGAATGGTGTGGGGGTAGGAATGGATTTCCAGAGGAAAAATTGCAGACTACAGGAACCAGGAGCACTACTCAGGTGACCCTGAGGACACAGATAAACCTCCAAGTGCTTCAATAACCTGCTGAAAGGACTTCCTGTGGGTGGAGCCTGACAGGGGGTTGTTATTCTTAACAGCTCTGGAATCTTGGCATTGTTAAACTGTCTAAACAGCAATTCATCAAGCTGTCTAGCAGTTTATTTACCCTCTCTTTGGGCCTAGAAGAGAGAGGTGAGAAGCTATGCTAAGTGTTCCATCTCTCAGGCTGGGGGGTCAAACAGTACGCCCCTCAGACAGGGTCCGCAATTTGGGAGTCCTCCTGGACCCACAGCTGACTTTTGAACACCACTTGTCAGCTGTGACCAGGGGGGCATTTGCCCAGGTTTGCCTGGTGCACCAGTTGCGTCCCTACCTGAACCGTGAGGCTCTCACAACAGTCACTTGCGCCCTTGTGACCTCCAGACTGGACTACTGCAACGTGCTCTACATGGGGCAGCCCTTGAAGAGTATTCGGCGACTTCAGCTTGTCCAGAATGCAGCTGCGCGAGCGATTGTGGGTGCACCTCGGTTCACCCACGTAACACCTATCCTCCGCGAGCTGCACTGGCTGCCTATTGGTCTCTGAATACGCTTCAAGGCGCTAGTCGTCACTTATAAAGCCCTTCATGGTATTGGACCTGGGTACTTGAGAGACCGCCTGCTGCCAATTACCTCCACCAGACCGATTAGATCGCACAGACTACGCCTCCTCCGAATTCTATCTGCCGGCCAGTGTCGACTGGCGACTACCCGGAGGAGAGCCTTCTCTGTTGCTGCTCTGACCCTCTGGAACAAACTCCCCATGGAGATTCGTACCCTCACCACCCTCCAGGCCTTCCACATAGCCCTTAAAACCTGGCTGTTCTGACAGGCCTGGGGCTAAAGAATCGTTGCCCCTATATCGAATGGTATGATTGTTGCGTTTTAATTATGTATCGTTTTGTGTTGTTGTCAATGGTCTGTATCCCCCTTCCCTTGTTTGAGTTGTGAGCTGCCCTGACTCCCTTTAGGGAAAAGGGCAGCATACAAATGAAATAAAACTCCAAACTCCAAACTATGCATTGGAAGCTCTCTAACCCTCTCAACCTAAACGCTGGGAGGAAGGGAGAGTGCACCGGCTGTAGCATGGTTGCTCCGAGCCAAGGCTCATTCTGCCTTTTGTTGCAGAATGAAGGTTTTCGCTCATCCTCAGCACAATGATTTACTATAGACTTCAAGCCGAGCTGAACCAATATCTGTGAACATTTAATTGTATGTATAAATCCTTAGCTCCATCTGCAAAGAATTCCTTCTGCTGATTACTTGTTGAAAGTTCTATAAAAAATGGCACCGAGCTGTGTAGGAGGGGTGTGACTCGGATAGAACTTTTGCGAAGCCTAAAAGTGATTTATTACCAAGAAGTGATTTATTATCAAACCAAATAGCAATTGCTGTATAATTGGACTGCCTGGACTTTTTAACTGACTAAAGAAGATTAAACTTGAGATGGCTTCTAAGCAAAATTCCCCCCTGCTCCCCCCTCATCAAAAAGTGCCAGAAATTCACCAGCGCCTTCTGCTAAATTACAATCATTACTCCCTTCTACTTCTGCAGGGGACCCCCTGACAAGGGAAATTCTGCAGAAGGAATTAATCGATGCATTGAAAAATCATGCTGATACGATGGAAGCAAAACTTAAGGAAGAGATAGTCGCTTCTAACAAACAGATGTCTGAATAACTTATGACATGTAACCAAATGATTAGAGGGGACTTTCTGATGGCTCTGAATTCGCTAGCTGGTTATGCATGTGGACTTGAAGAAAAGTTAGAAGATCTTAGTGACTCTAATACGAACTTGGTAATGAAGATGGAGGCGGTCCAGCAAAAGGTCAGCGATGCAGAAAATGAAATCATGATGCTACAGTATAGGCAAATGGAATTTGCTTTAAGGATAAGGGGCCTCCCTGAAAATACACAAGAGAACCTGAAACAGATTCTCTCTGAAGCCTTCGACCTGATGGCGGAAGGTCAGAAGGGAATCTTGATTGGCAAATTGAAAAGGTTTACCGCGTTAATTCCTGGCTAGCAAAACAAAAACAATTACCAAGAGATATAGTGGTCTATTTCGCCACTAGAGATGGGAGAAACACGATATTACAGGAATCCTACAAAAATAAGCTTCAAATCGGGGGTCGACAGGTGACTGTCCTGAAGGAGATACCACCTAAAATGCTGAGATCTAGGAAAGACTATGCCTTTTTAGTTGAAGAGCTTAAAAATCGTCAGATACAGTTTAGATGGGACGCACCAGCCGGCATCACGTTTAGCTACCTTGGAAAAAGACATCACCTCAATACAGTATGGAAGGCACAAGATTTCTACACCAATGTACTGAAGTATGGTCAACCCCCTTCCTCTAGATCTAGACAAAGAGAACAAGAAGGATATGATGGAAAGCAAACCACTCAAGTATTAACAAGGGGGGATCATCCTGTTCTCTCAGAGGTACAAGAAGCTAAAGAACAAAGACAAGACCGCGTGGTTACTAGACGAATGGAACAGGAATTAAAAAAGCAACGTACACAAGCAACCATTCAGGAGCATACAGGCGTTACATCAGAAGCAGTGGGAGGAGCTAGGCCAAAGGTTAAATTCCAAGATGTTCAGATGGCTCTTAAAAAGTTTCATGGGGCTAATGATGGTAACTAAGTCTCTAATTTCAGCTCCAGCGGTCCTTGGAGGCCTTTCAGCTCCAGCGGTCCTTGGAGGAAGCCAGTTATCTCGATCCATTCCAGTCTGGCTTCAGACCTGGCTGCAGCACAGAAACCGCTTTAGTCGCGTTGACCGATGATCTTTGGAGAGCCAGGGATGGAGGCCATGCCTCCATCCTGGTGCTCCTTGACCTCTCGGCGGCTTTCGATACCATCGACAATGGTATCCTTCTGTGACGACTGCGGGAGGTGGGGGTGGGAGGCGCTGTTTTACAGTGGTTCTCCTCTTACCTCTCGGACAGGTCGCAGTCGGTGTTAGTTGGGGAGCAGAGATCGACCCCTAGGCCCCTAACGTATGGGGTGCCGCAGGGTTCAGTCCTGTCCCCCCTTCTTTTCAACATCTACATGAAACCGCTGGGTGAGATCATTCGACGGCACGGGATAAAATACCATCAATATGCGGACGATACTCAGTTGTATCTGTCCGCCCCGTGCCAACTCAACGAAGCGATGGATGTGATGAGCCAGGGTCTGGAGGCTGTTAAAGACTGGATGGGGGTCAACAAGCTTGTGCTCAATCCAGAAAAGACCGAGTGGCTGCTGTGTTTCCCTCCCACGAATTGGCCAAGTGTTCCATCTCTCAGGCTGGGGGTCAAATTATACGCCCCTCAGACAGGGTTTGCAACTTGGAAGTCCTCCTGGACCCACAGCTGACCTTCGAACATCATTTGTCAGCTGTGACCAGGGGGGGCATTTGCCCAGGTTCGCCTGGTACACCAGTTGCATCCCTACCTGAACCGGGAGGCCCTCACAACAGTCACTCGTGCCCTTGTAACCTCTAGGCTGGAATACTGCAATGTGCTCTACATGGGGCTGCCCTTGAAGAGCATTCGGCGACTTCAGCTAGTCCAGAATGCAGCCGCGCGAGCGATTGTGGGTGCACCTCGCTTCACCCACGTAACACCTATCCTCCGTGAGCTGCACTGGCTACCTGTTGATCTCCGGGTGTGCTTCAAGGTGCTACTTATCACCTATAAAGCCCTTCATGGTAGTGGGCATGGGTACTTGAGAGACCGCCTACTGCCAATTACCTCCACCAGACCGATACGATCGCATCGATTAGGCCTCCTCCGAATTCCATCTTTCAGCCAGTGCAGACTGGCAACTACCCGGAGGAGAGCCTTCTCGGTGGCTGCTCCAACCCTTTGGAACGAACTCCCCGTGGAGATTCGGACCCTCACCACCCTCCAGTCCTTCCGCGCCGCTTTAAAGATCTGGCTGTCCTGGCTGGCCTGGGGTTAAGATTGTAGCCCCGCCCGAACTGTGTGACTGTTGTGCTCTTTTTTAACATGTTGTATTGTCTACTGTTTGTCTCCCCCCCCCCCCTTTTTGAATTGTGAGCCGCCCTGAGTCCCCCCATGGAAAAGGGCGGCATACAAATAAAGGAAACTAAACTAAACTAATTTGGAATGTTAAGTGATTGGATCAATTTAACAGATATAGAATACTCAATATTGAAGGGTATGATTTGGTATATGGTTGCTTATTTGCTATATAATAAAAAGATGGATAAGAATTTTAAAAGTCATATTCTAAGGAATGTCTTATTGCAGGTTGGGAAAAAACATCAATATAAATTAAATGACATGGTAGACTTACAAAAAGATTAAGGTATTCTGGACAAAAATATGATGGATTATGCAAAATGTTCTAAAAAAAGGGATAAAGTTTACCCCCCACCTATTTTTTGTTATGTATAATTACTGACTGTACAGCAGTAGAGATTAACTTGATTTTGCACTTGATAACTGCAGCTAGATTGTTGGTGGCGCAATACTGGAAGAAGGAAGATTTGTCTACTATTCAAGAATGGACATTGAAATCACAAATATAGCAGAGATGGCTAAATATTTGCATATCTCAAGGATAATTCAAATGAGATATATAAACGAGACTGGAAAAAATGGATTGACTATATTCAAAATAAATATGGGTCTAGGAAATTTCAGATAGTTTGTGATTAAGATCAGAAATGATACAAATTGTTTATAGTTAGCCTAGCAAGGAAGAGCTAAGCTCAATTCAAAGACGTTATTAACTTTCTACTTTCTCTTTAAGTATATTTTAAATTGTTTTTGTTAAAGATTTATACCTTGTATTGGTTCTGGGAAGTCAGGGTGGGGGAAGGTTGGGGGGGTTGGGGAGAGGGTGGGAGGGTGTGGAGTTTACTAAGTTGCAGGAGGGGTGTTGGATTTTAAGGTATTATGATTGTACATGTATACTGCTATTTTTTTCTTTTCTATATTGAAATGGAATTATAAATACCATCAACACAAAAGGGAGTTTGCTCAGAAGCTGAAATACACCAAGTGAATTAGAGGAAGAGTGGGAAGCACAGGAGAGAAGAAAGATAGGAAGAGAGGGATAGGAGAGAGTGTGAAGGGGGAAGATGAGGTGTATAAGGAGGAGTGGTAAGGGAAGAGAGGAGAAGGAGAAAGGCAGGGGAAGTAGAGTAGAAAATGATGGAGGGAAGACAGGATGTAGAAAGGGGGAGGAGAGAGGGGGAAGAAAGTGTCAGATAAGGTATAAATATGGTGTATGGAGAGCAGAAGAGCCACTTTTCTTTGGTAGTTGATGGTAAGATGAATTGATGTAATTACTTAATAATACAACATGATATTGACTATGTAATAGTATACATGTGATTATATGTTATGAAAATGGAAAATAAAACTTTCTATGTGAAAAAAAAATAACTTGCTGAAAGGATGTGGATGATCAGCTGTCTGCAAGGAATATAAATCCTTCCATTCCTCACTATCCTGTCAAAGCTGAAGAAGCTTCTTGGATGAGAAGCAAAACATCGTCAAAAGAAAAAATAAGAAAGTCCAGTTGCCTGCTGAAAAAGCACCCTTGGGATTAGTAGTTAATAATTCAATTTCCAGTTCCTGTTTTTGCACTTTTTTCTCTTTTAAAATATTATATTTAATTTTTTAAAAGAACAGAACATCTCTGATCTAGTATCAAATAATGTTCAGGTACCAACTAACACATATGATTACTGTTTTATAAGTGTGATAGGAAATCTTTTTTGCTATTCGCTTTGGGTAAGCTGTAAATTCTGAGCTGCTTAGTTACAGAGGACTTTGGAAATTTGTTCAGAGGCCTCGTTCGTGTATCTATATGTGCATGGGTATGCAATACACTGTTAATGAACAGAAATTTTAGAGGAATTTTTTTTGCCCCAATTCTTTGGGAGAAATGTATTCAAGATCCCTAGCGAAATTCTGAGGTTTGTCACAGCTTAATCCATAATCCTTGTATGCCTTCTTCATTTGTATGTAAATCCCATTTGTTTCCTATTTTTCTTCAGGTGAAAACATCCCTTGGAATGTGCAAAATGAACAGTCTGAAATTTTAGCACATTTTAAAATCTCACATGGGTTCTTATGTTGATACAACCCTTTGGCATTTCAGACACTTCCATTCTTTTCTTTCTCTGAGCAATTTATTGTTAATTTATAACTAGCAGAATGGATGGCTGCCATTTCTTGAAATGTTTTCTTTATATGACAGAAAGTCAAAATTTAGAGAATGGCTTGTTGTAGGAGCTTTAGCTTCTGATCCTTCGGCATTTTCTTAATCTTGGTTTCCTGTCAGGAATTTATATTCAAAGGCCACTGATTTCTTTCAAGTGATTCCAAGAAAATCTTGTGGCATACAACTTCAGTCAGAGTCATACTGTAGGTTCTAACTTTTAATGCCTCTGTCTTTGAATTTCCTCAGTATTATGGGGATTAATTTTTGTAGCCTATAAGATTTATTATGAAATCTCAGGGTAATTATTTTTCATTGAGCAGACATAAGAGTACTAATGGCAGGTATTTTGAGGGATTTTGTACATAAATTGTGAAATCCTAATTATTATGATTTGACTGAATAATAATAACCCATAGCTCAAAACTCAAGATAAAGCTTTATCTTAAAGATACCTATTTAGATTCTTGCCCGCTGGATAAAATTCTTGTTCTGGGTACAGTAAAAAGAATACCATATTTGAACGAGATAAGTATTAAAACAATATTTTAAACATAGAGAAAGTTTTGAGCCAATATGTACAGCTCAATTGCTGTTGGGTGAACCGATGAATTTGAATTTGAATTTGAATTTATTAAAATTTATAGGCCGCCCTTTTCCCTGAGGGGACTCAGGGCGGCTTACAATCACAAGGGAGGGAAGTGCAACATCAAAAACAAAACAAAATGTGAACAAAGAAAAAAATAGTGAAACACAACTTTCGTTCAACAATCAAACACTCGGGCGGGTGAATTAGGAACCTATCCCCAGGCCTGCTGGGAGAGCCAGATCTTGAGGGCTGCGTGGAAGGTCTGGACGGTGGTGAGGGTACGGATCTCAGCGGGGAGATCGTTCCACAGGGTCGGAGCTGCAACAGAAAAGGCTCTCCTCCGTGTGGTCGCCAGTCGGCATTGACTGGCAGATGGGATTCGGAGGAGGCCCAGTCTGTGCGATCGAATTGGTCGAAGGGAGGTAATCGGCAGGAGGCGGTCTCTCAAGTACCCAGATCCACTACCATGGAGTGCTTTAAAGGTGGTCATCAGTACCCTGAAGCGCACCCGGAGACCAACAGGTAGCCAGTGCAGCTCGCGGAGGACAGGTGTAATGTGGGCGAACCGCGGTGCGCCCACTATCACTCGCGCGGCTGCATTCTGGACTAACTGTAGTCGCCGGATGCACTTCAAGGGCAACCCCATGTAGAGCCCATTGCAGTATTCCAGCCTAGAGATCACAAGGGCTCGAGTGACTGTTGTGAGAGCCTCCCGGTCTAGGTAGGGCCGCAACTGGCGGACCAGGCGAACCTGGGCAAATGCCCCCCTGGTCACAGCTGACAGCTGGTGGTCAAAAGTCAGCTGTGGGTCCAGGAGGACTCCTAAGTTGCGGACCCTATCTGAGGGGTGTAAAATTTGACCCCCCAGCCTAAGTGTTGGTACATTAGCCAAATTATTGGGAGGGAAGCACAACAGCCACTCGGTCTTGTCCGGGTTGAGTACCAGTTTGTTAGCGCTCATCCAGTTCCTAACGGCCTCTAGACCCTGGTTCATCACGTCCACCGCTTCATTGAGTTGGCACGGGGCGGACAGATACAGTTGCGTATCGTCCGCATATTGGTGGTATTTTATCCCGTGCCTCCGAATGATCTCGCCCAGCGGTTTCATGTAAATGTTAAATAGTAGGGGGGATAAGACCGAACCCTGTGGCACCCCACATGTTAGGGGCCTCAGGGACGATCTCTGCCCCCCGACCAACACCGACTGTGACCTGTCCGAGAGGTAGGAGGAGAACCACTGTAAAACAGTGCCTCCCACTCCCACCTCCCGCAGTCGTCGCAGAAGGATACCATGGTCGATGGTATCGAAAGCCGCTGAGAGGTCATTTCTATTTGTCCATCCTGGTTTATGCTTTAGTACATTGTGTGAAGTTCATTCAACAAATTCAACTATGCATTAGCAATATGTTTGATATATATAATTGGGTTCCTCTGGGTACAATTTTAAGTACCAATGTGCATTATTCAGCTTTTCAGTTTACTGAGAAAGTTCTCTTAAATGGATTTCTGAGAGAGACACTTTGTTTTGCCATAATTAGTAAATTAAATTTAAAGAGTGGGTTCTATTTCCATGTCTTCCCATGTGATCTGCACAAGAAGCTCTTAGTGACAAGAGCTAGAATGACTGCTGATATTTTGAAGGAATAGCGGCACCTGCCCAAATGTCATTCAGAATTTCTGAATCCTCTTTCTAACTTCCTGTCACCTATTTATTGCACTGGTTTCCAATTAGTTGTTTCATAAAATTTAGCTGAATTTTCCTTTTACTTAATTTGTCAGAAAATATGTGTCAAGTCTCTTAAAACAACCCACAACTAAGAAGGCAAAATTGTCACAGAGATTCTAGTAGACAAGTTCACTAATGGTGAAGAAAGGGTTAAATTACAGGATATAGGAAACTGGATGTGTGTACCGCCGTCTTCATTGTTCAGTAGATATATTACAGTGGGGGCGTTTGATCCTTTTTCTGGTTTACTAGGGAGGAGGTTAACTGTTTATTTGATATCACAAAACTGTCCTTCTTATGCAATATTTTGAAAACATGTGTTTATTTCAAAGTTCAGAGAAATATGTCATAATATGTACATTTTGAAGAATGCAAGTTTCTTTTAGAGATATGTCAAAAAAAGGTAGATAATATACCAAAACAACAAAGTATTTGTAGAGCTCAATGTTCAAGATAAAATATTTCTTCTGAACATCTCCAAAATACATTATTAAAATGGCATAAACAATCAGTGGTATGCACCGATTATATATTTACAAGATTAGATCACAGATGGGTAGCAAATTCTTTGATATGGATCACCAAGTCCAAATGCATTTTACAGAATGTTCAGAGGAAGAAAAAATGACAA
The DNA here is from genome assembly GCF_051295495.1 of Thamnophis sirtalis. NCBI lineage: Eukaryota > Metazoa > Chordata > Lepidosauria > Squamata > Natricidae > Thamnophis > Thamnophis sirtalis. Next base: position 44,976,642 of record NW_028261389.1, on the reverse strand, counting down.
AATTTGCCCCATGAGTCTTAATCATAGTGTAATTTTATTGCACTATGTTATATTGTTTTAAATGACATAAACATCAGTGACACATATTGATTCTATATTTACAAAATTATACTAGTGTCTAGCAAATTCCCTGCTGATTGCTGAAAATGTGTAAACAAATACAAATACTTCTTAGAGAATACTCAGAAGGGCAAAATTTGTCCCATGCCTTCTGAATCATATAATGTAGCTTTGTACTGTTATATTTATTCATATAAGTCCTTAATGCATTTCAGTTCAAATAGCTGAATAAATACCTTTGCCTTGGGAGACTTGTAAAACTTAAACATAGAAAGTCCACCTTTCCCTTCTTCCATTTCTTCTCCAAGGAATTCATGCCAGGACACATTTCACCACGTTTTTATGATGAAAGCTGGACTGAGAGGTAGTTCCTGGCCCAAAATTATGAAGTGAATTTTATAGTTGACCTGAGAGTCAATCTTCCATTTTCCCAGTCTGTCATTCTGCTCTCTAAATGATACTGTGCATGTTTTAGTAAGAGATTAATCAATCACCAAGATGTCTTTGGTCAAATACTAAAATGTTTAAATTCATTGTAGTACAAAATTTTGTAAGCAAGGTGAAAAATATACTATATGGTAATCTCATTCTACTATTCTTGAGATATCACTTTAATAATATATCATCTCTAACTGTGAGGAGAAAAAGCATAAACGGTACATTGCTATTTAATCTCTATACACTGAAAATGAATGCATACATCAGAAAGACCCCTTATCTGAAGAGGGACAATTAAATTAAATTAAATTAAATTAAAATGTTGCCTGAATTCCTCCTGAATTCCTTTATTACTGTACAGAGAATCTTCAGCAGACATATAAAGACCTCTTTGTTAGATCGGCGTGAATGCAGCAGGCAAGAGTCGCTAGTGATTTCAGCACTTTTTATTTCCAGCAAAATGTGACTGCGCTCTGCCGACTGGGCTGCCGGAGCTCACCAATTAAGGAGCTCCAGGCAGACCAGCTAACCAATGACAGCAGTTTAAATTCCCCGCGGTTGGCACAGCCAACCTGCGCCGAGCATGACAATTTATGTAGATTCTAGCCAATCCATGCATGAAAACTTATGTACATTCTAGCCAATCTGCAGCAAGCATGAAAATTGATGTAGACTTCTGACGTATGTGCGTACATAACACTCTTAGTAGATAATTCTCTAAAGAGTGGCAAAATGGTGGGGGGAATGGATATTGACTTTCCTATTTCTCCCAGCAAGTAATAATGTCCATAAAAGGGGGCAGGGCTTTGAATATGCACTGCAGCCACCATGTTGACTTGTATGACACCCACCTGCCAGATTGCCTACGCAGAGTTCACATATATGGAAAATTAATAAGGTGAAATTTTAGAGTAGATTTTTATTCTGTTCTCAAGAGACAGAAAACAACCCAAAACTTCACAGCTGAGAGACCTCTCTAAACCATCTGCAATTATCACTGTCTATTATCCTGCTGTACTTTGGTTAGTCTTGTCCCAAAGTTCAAGCACTCTGAACAGGAAGGATTAAGAGAGAAAGGCTGACTAGCACACCGCACAGATGAAAGCTGCCTGTAGGTTTGGGTTCTTTAAAATATTTCATAAGATTTTTATACAAGCCAGATCATAATATTTCATTGCCAAGTTTTTAGTCCATATGCTCCTGTTAGTTCTGTCCTACTGCAAATAAGATAAAAACACATATTTCCTGGGTTCCCCCCCCCAAGAACATCTGGACCTGGGATGACCTGATAGTAGAGAATGCCTTATTGACTATAGCAGGTGATATTTGGCTCTATTTCTTTCATGCTGCCAAGACCCCAGGTGCATTTTTTAAATTATATGAAATATCTTTTAAAAGATCAAATGGGACAGATAACCTAGTTTAATTGTAGCATAACCAAAGAAATAGAGATTAAGAGATGACTATGTACACAATATCCTTAGCTAACTGCATTACCTTTCTTTGTTTATATTTCATATAATCAGAGAATAATGAAACTAAATAGCACTCAGCTGACGATAAAGAAAATTGACCTACCATTTAATGCTCAACAGAATTCTGAGATATAACACTGAACTGCATACATATCAATCATACTTCTATAATAAAAATTATCCATGATAATAGAAAGAAGATTCAAATAATTCTATGTCATTCTTTTGCAACATGAGGCGGTGTCCACATTCATCTGAAATTATTCTTGAAGATCAGGGTTCATTTAGAAACAATGAAACTTTGGGGATTAGACTCAACAAAAGCACCCCCTTCTCTTTGGAAAGCTTCATGGATCTCAGTTAATTATAATAATATGTACAATTTTAAAAAGTACACATGCTATCCATAATTTCACATATTCTCAAATTCATTAATTAATCCTTGATAAAGTTTATTAGTCCTTCCATTCAGTTTTAACAGAATTTTGGACTCAGATTGTAGTTGCCTTCTTGAAATGAATGGAGACTGATGCAATGTTTATATAGCATAGATTGAGATATACAAACAAGGATATCCTATATTTTTTTGTCCCAAGTCTCAGGAAACTGCCAAAGACTACTATAATAGGCATTGTTTTGACCTCAATTAAATAGTTGATAGTAATTGACACTGTCTTTGGCCACTATGCTGTACACAGATACTTTTCTTATTGTCTGTTAAAGTTACATATATACTGAGGCCCCCATTAAAAACATATTCTCATACTTCGTTTCTGCAATCTTTGAAGTTACAATGTATATAAACAGCAATTTGTTACTAGAAATAGTTATTTAGCACATTATACTGTGTAGAAATGTCATTGACCTGATAAAAACATGCACTAATGTTTTTATAGTAATCCATAATCTCCAATAGGACATGCTTTAATTCAAGCATTTAGTAGCCAGGCTGAAACTAATTCCTATACTAAGGGTACTAATTCACCATGTGATAAATATTTTGTTTAATTACTTCAATATTAATAATCTTAAAAAACAATTATAATAAGTGTTAATTATTTATAACAGGAAGGACAAAATGAACAGTCATGCTTCTGTTTATTGAAAACAATTTTAGCTATGTTACACAATTTATTCCATCGTAAAAAGACAGATAATTTGTTTCTTGATCAAATCAAGGCTTTCAGGATGTGGCTTAAACCTTACAATGTTTACTCAGGTTTTATTTTGTTGGTGCTAAACCTGCTTGAGTGAAGTTTTCAGTTTGTTGTGCATGTATACACCTGGGCAGGTAGCCAGGGCAATCTTCAAGATAGTTGCAAAATCTTCCCCAAGATGTGGTTGCTCTGAGGAAGGATGGGCTAACTTGGGCTAACAAGTTTTATAATGTACTTCTTCTGAATGAAAAACCTAAACCTGTAACTGTATATAATAGTAATGTAACTGTATATAATAGTAATGTGTTCCTAATGGTCTATAGCTTACATGCCATTTTGTCAACCAGAGATGAATTTTCCAATTGCCCAAAGTTGGGAGTGTAGTTAAGAGTGTTTCCCTCTTTGGGTAACAAGTTCCAAATTGTTGCTTTTTGACTTATAGTCTTTATCATCTTGTTCCCAGTGTTAATAATGCTCCAAAAGCTAATGGATGGAATGGTGCATTTTTCTTCCCAGCAAACTCTTCTGCTGTCATTACTCAATAGTTAATTGATAGGTATGGAAGCAATGAGAATAAATGTTTTTCCCACAGTGCTTCAGAAAGAATGTACAGTAGTAAAAAGAACAACAGTACATAAAAAGGCCTTTAAGTGGATGCAATATGCAATTCCTAATGTACAAACCAAGAAGCTCTGGGAATATTGCCAAAAACAGCTGAATGAAAGAATCTGAATCATAAAGATATTTGCCTTGAATTTTACTTCTTTTGTTTGACTTCTCTGGTGGATATTCAGTATGCATATCCTAATGAGGTAAGGTCTCTTCATACCACAGGAATGAATAATAGCATGCCATAATAGGGCCTTGTTCTGCATATTAGCAGAATAGCTTTGTCTGATATGGTTCTTTCCCTGGAGAGGTTGTTTCACAAGCAGCCCGAGGGGATTTCACTGAATGCCTCATGCTAGAGTGACTCACTATCAGCTTCCTGCTGTTTAGTTGTGAGAGTTCTTGCCTTCCTATTCTTTGCTGCTCTTTTAGCAGCTCTGCAGGTTGTCTAACCCCAGAAAAGTCATGTTCTGGAAACAGGAAAAGGACCCATCGCTCATTAATCGGCACTGATTTATCTCTTCTCTACTTGTTCCTTATAGCTACTATTTTAGAAAGAATCCCATGCTGCTGAATTTTATCAGCATGCATTCATTGGAGAAGTAGGTAGTCTGAAGTTTGCCTTGCTTGTTTGAACTAAAAACCAATTTAGTCCAACATTCTGGTACAACAGTGGTTCATCAGGTTCTCTAGAAACTGTACTCAACTGTACTCTCTAGAAACCTGATGAATGAGTACAATTTTGGTTGTTGTTTCAAAGTTTCTTCCCTATTTTTGCTGATCACCAGGGCACAGAGGTTCATATAATTCTAAAAACAATTCCTAATGTGCCAGATAAAATAAGGCAACTCTGGATGTGTCCGATAAAATATATCCTCTATGGCCTCCTCTACCTGTCGCATAACCATGACTAATGAAGTTGTGTTTGCACTAGATACTGATCTAGTAGAATCCAGGTAAAGTCAAAGTTAATGCAGTAAATTTACAGGAAGTGATACATGCCAGTCAAAATAAGTATGAATTATATTATACAAAACAAAACTTAGTGCTTCACTGAGTCTATTGGTCTCATGTTTAATCTCATTTCCTCATTTGCTAGTAAACTACCAAAATCAGATTGTGGTTCTGGTTGAAAACTTCCTAAAAAAATAGATATTTTAATTACGTTAGCCTAGCTTCATTCTGCAATACTGTTCTGGAAAGTTTAAACATTTATCTTAAACTCCTGCTTTTCAAGTGTATTTCAAACTTGCAGTTACATTTCCTGCTTTGACTTACATGATTCTCTCCTCCACCTCTTTCACAGAAATAAATATGAAGGAAGAGACCAAATGTCATGAATAATTGTCAGAGCTCAGAAAATAAGCATTGTTATGTAAAAGAGGCCTCATCTTTCCAAACAAAATCATAGCATAAGGATTAATCCAAACAAACCCTGGAAGTGACTTGTTAATCCAGTCTTTGTGTGTGCACTTTTTTTTATTTAAACATTTGTACTGTAATCTGTTTTGATAACCAGTAATATGGATTATTCAGATAATAATATAATAAGGACATTTTTGCATAATCACTAATCACTAACCTCTGCTTTCAATAAGCGCACATAGGTCTATGATAAATTTTGAACCCTTGAAGTCTCCGTAGAGCAGCTTAACAGCACATCTTCATCTATTTGATTTAGAAAGAATACGCCACAAATACCAAATGTTCAGAACTCTGCTAATGTTTCTTGGGATGGCTCCCAGGGATATTCAATGGCTAACCATTGATGGAGAAATAATTCTAGAGTTGGTGTGCCTTTGAATGTATGCCCTGGTCTGCCTGCCCAGCTTAAGTAGCATGACCAAAGTGAAGATCAGGAGATGTCCTTAAAGACAGAGGCAAGGGCAACTCTCGGATAATTTATTTGAAACAGCAAACAAATGTGAAAGATCATGCTCGGAAGGCATAGAATCTTTGAAAACATGAAATATGTACAAATATGCTTTTATGCATGTCCTGACTTAAGGTTCCTTGATCTTATTAATAAAGTTGAATGCACCTGTTATGCTGAGAGGTAACCCTTTCTGTGGCTTTCTTCTGAGATGGTTTTTTTGTTTCTTACAAATAGTGGTAGAAAAATCCATAAATGGTCATTTGTCAAGTACTTCAGGTAATTTTTCACATTTCAAAAACATGAGGATTAAGTAATAATAACCTATAATGTACAAAATTGATGGAAAACAAGCTCCTAGATATTCAAAATATAAACAATGGCAATTAACTTTTGCAGTTGCTCGCGTGACTTTTGACATGTTTAGACACTGCAGAGGTAAGTCGTATACTATTTGATAATTCGAGGCCCTACCCACTTGGCAGGACATACACTCGACCTCGTATTCCTCTCGGAGCAGTGGAGTTATGATCTTGGTCTGAGGGGAAATGAGATCATTCCCCTGTCGTGGTCAGACCACTACCTACTGAGGCTAGACTTCCGGAGGCCAAACCCCCACCGTAGGGAGGAGGAACCGACCAGGTGGTTCCGCCCCAGGCGACTGATGGACCCTGTTAGGTTCCAGACGGAGCTTGGGGTCATTCCAGATGCTCTCGCCCACAGTTCGGCGGAGACTATTGCTGCGGCCTGGCACTCGGCGGCATCAGAGTCTCTAGACCGAATTGCGCCACTACGGCCCCTCCGGGTCAGCGGCTCGCGGAGACCCCCTTGGTTCACCGAGGAGCTCCGCGAGATAAAGCGCCGGAGGAGACGCCTAGAGCACCGGTGGAGATCCGATAGGTCCGTATCGAACCGAGCACTGTTGACAGCTTGCACCAAGGAGTATATTTGGGCATTGAGAACCGCCAAAAGATCACACATTGCCTCCTTGGTAGCGTCCGCCGAGTCTCGCCCAGCCGCCCTGTTCAGGATAACCCGCTCCCTCCTAAATAGGAGGGAGACGGGGAACCCCCTGCAGGGTAAGGCTGAGGAATATAGTCAGTTCTTGGCGGACAAAATTGCTCGGTTGCTGGACTCCACCCCTGCAGATCCAGCCGGGACACAGGGGAATAACTTGGTAGACCATCTCTGGGTTGAGTTTCAGGATGTTGCCTCCGGGGATGTGGACAAGGCTATGCGAGCTGTGAGTTCCTCCACCTGCGTACTGGACCCGTGTCCCTCTTGGCTGACTGCCAACAGCAGAGAGGTGACACGAGGCTGGATCCAGGCGGTTGTTACCGCCTCTCTTCGGGAGGGACACCTCCCCACCGCGCTGAAGGCGGCGGTGGTGAGGCCCCTCCTGAAGAAACCGTCCTTGGACCCTGCAGTTCTTAACAACTATCGTCCAGTCTCCAACCTCCCCTTTCTGGGGAAGGTTGTTGAGAAGGTGGTGGCCTTACAGCTTCAGCGTACCTTGGAGGAAGCTAACTACCTTGACCCCTTCCAGTCTGGCTTCAGGCCCGGTTACAGCACTGAAACCGCTTTGGTCGCATTGACCGATGATCTCTGGAGAGCCAGAGATGGAGGCTATGCGTCCATCCTGGTTCTCCTCGACCTCTCAGCGGCTTTCGATACCATCGACCATGGTATCCTTCTGCGACGACTGCGGGAGGTGGGGGTGGGCGGCACTGTTTTACAGTGGTTCTCCTCCTACCTCTCGGACAGGTCGCAGTCGGTGTTGGTGGGGAGGGAGAGATCGTCCCCGAGGCCCCTAACCTATGGGGTGCCGCAGGGTTCGGTTCTGTCCCCCCTGCTGTTTAACATATACATGAAACCGCTGGGCGAGATCATTCGAAGGCACGGGATAAAATACCACCAGTATGCGGACGATACTCAGTTGTATCTGTCCGCCCCGTGCCAACTCAATGAAGCGGTGGACGTGATGAGCCGGGGCCTTGAGGCTGTTAAAGACTGGATGAGAGCTAACAAACTGGTACTCAACCCGGAAAAGACCGAGTGGCTGTTGTGTTTTCCTCCCAAAAATTTGGCTAACGTTCCACCAATCAGGCTGGGGGGGCAAAACTTATCCCCCTCAGATAGGGTCCGCAACTTGGGAGTCCTCCTGGATCCACAGCTGAGTTTTGACCACCACTTGTCGGCTGTGACCAGGGGGGCATTTGCCCAGGTTCGCCTGGTGCGCCAGTTGCGGCCCTACCTGAACCGGGAGGCTCTCACAACAGTCACTCGAGCCCTTGTGATCTCTAGGCTGGAATACTGCAATGTGCTCTACATGGGGCTGCCCTTGAGGAGCATCCGGCGACTTCAGCTAGTCCAGAACGCGGCCGCGCGAGTGATCATGGGCGCACCACGGTTCGCCCATATAACACCAATCCTCCGTGAGCTGCGCTGGCTACCTGTTGATCGTCGGGTGCACTTCAAGGTTTTACTTACCACCTATAAAGCGCTCCATGGTAGTGGATCTGACTATTTGAGAGACCGCCTCCTGCCAATCACCTCCCTGCGTCCCATCAGATCGCACAGAGTAGGCCTCCTCCGAATTCCATCCGCCAGTCAGTGCCGACTGGCGACTACGCGGAGGAGAGCCTTCTCAGTTGCTGCTCCGACATTATGGAACAACCTCCCCGTGGAGATCCGTACCCTCACCACAGTCCAGGCCTTCCGCACAGCCGTTAAGAACTGGCTATCCCGTCAGGCCTGGGGATAGGATTACTCTCACCCCGCCCGAATGTTGAGTGAATGTTGTGTTTTACGATCAATTTTCTTTTAATCACGATTCCTTTTTTTAAGTCTTGTCTTGCACTCCCTTCCCTTCACTGTTGTAAGCCGCCCTGAGTCCCCTCAGGGAAAAGGGCGGCATATAAATTTTCAATAAAATAAAATAAAAAATAAATAAATAAATAAATAACTGCTTATAGGTAGAGTACAAATTTCTATAATAGAAATTAGAAATATAGTGTACAACTATAAATTAAACTGGAAAGTTGATAAATTATCCTGAAAGATAACAATGGTAAGTCATTTCTTCACTAAGAGAATTACATGCATGTAATCAACAGAAATTGAGTTTGAATATAAGTAGTCCTCAATTTACAACAGTTCATTTAGTGATTGTTCAAAGTTACATTAGCATGAAAAAAGTGACTTATGACCATTTGTCACACTTATGATTGTTGAGTATCCCTGTGGTCACATGATCAAAATTCAGATGCTTGTCAACTGGTTCATATTTATGATGGTTGCAGGGTCCCGGGGTCACATGATCAGCTTTTGTGACCTTCCGACAAACAAAATCAAAGGGAAATACAGATTAACAGTCGGTTATTAATTTATCAAATGCATTGATTCACTTAACAGCTGTGGCAAGAAAAGTCATAAAATGTGTCAAAACTCACTTAGCAAATGTTTCACTTAGTAGCAGCATAAATTTTGGGCTCAATTGTGGTTGTAACTTGAGGACTACCTGTAGTAATTTTTTATTTTACCAAACATGTGGACAAGCTTCAATGGTTCAAAAAGGCTTAGCTTCAAATATTTCTTTCTGTATATTAACTATTTCTGCTTACAGAGATACTTCAATTTATCAGTTTTGAATCTCTTCTTGCAATTAGTTTTAACAATACCTGAGACATTCAAGACTTGCACATTGCTGTGCCATTTCTTGTAAGCAGTTGCATGAATACGAAGTCAATGTTCTGCCTTTTATCAAGAGCAGCCTTTCCCAATTTGAATCACAACCCCTATAATTGACTAATAATTGACTGTCTAGTCAAACTTCCTTTAGTCCCTGTCTGGTCTCCCAGATGTTCTCTGGGGTCTTTTAAGCACATGGCCATGTTCTGACCCCTCCTCCATCCAGTAACAAATGCCGAGACAAGCTTAACTGGAATGTCACAGCACTTTATTACCAAGAAACCAAAACTTCGGTGGCTGAAAGCCAAGCATAACAAACAGATAAGAACCTTGTCAGCAACACAGACTTCGACAGATAACAGCTTCTCCAGCAGTAGGAATGATGTTGAATCCTGCAAAACCAGGCTTCTCCCAGTCTCTCATTAAATACTATCTTGAGAGGAGCCTAATTACAATCACCTGGGTCCAATTATCTTTGGTAACTGTATAGTGCTCTCTATGTCGATCTGCCCGGCGTTGCCGGGCATCCAGGAATAACTCCCTTGGCTCCTCCCCGCTGCTCCAATGCATGACTTCAGGATCACACTCCCTTGTCTCCTCCCCACTGGTCCAAGGCTCAGGTGCCTCCTGGTGGCCAACCAGCCTCTCTGTGCCCTGCTCGGAGTCGGAACCCTGTCCAGGTCCTCCACATCCTCCAGAGCCGACTCATAGGGTCCCTCACTATGGGAGTCTGGTGGCAGCTCTAATGGCTCCTGCTGGGCCACAACAGGCCATTATGCAATTAAACCTCTTTTTGGTTTCCATAAGTCCATGAAAGTTAATATACTACACTGTGTTACTTTATTGCTGCCTAAGTAATGAGAAATATGTAATTTAAAGCATTTTAAATCTTTTGCTGTGATTTGTGCTACAAAATTCCATGCCATTCTTCAGTAAGTCTAGTAAAAGTATATATCTGAAATGAAAGCATATTAGACACAAGCTATGAGAACTCACTATTTTGTAAAGTTTAAAGTGAACCAAGAGAGAAAATAGAAGCAATTAATCAAATCATGTTTATTTACACTTTGTATAATTCAGTCTAATGGAAGTGATAGAAATAGAAATTTCTGTTAGGCAATCTAGTGCTATTACTGGTATCATGTTGGCAGCTTTTGATTATAAATTATATGCAAATAATATTTTAGTAATTTTATATAATTATAATAATTTACTGTCAAATGTTATATGAGTGATATGAGGTTGGTAAGTGTTTGGGATATAAAATTAATTGGGATAAGTCTTTTTTATTCCTTTAGGCTCTGAAATTTTAATAGCTCAATGCAAAGATTAGGTTTGTAATTCTACAGATTACATTAAATACGTAGGATTTTATATTCCTAAAATATTTTTAGGAATATAAGTATGAATGTAAGTATACTAACAAATTTGGATAACATTGCCTTTTACATTAATAAGTGGATCAAAATCAGATTAATTTGATGGGGTACATTTAATTAAAGCAAATATCATACCAAGATTAATTTATATATTAAGAGATATTCCTATGTTAATCTCAAGTAAATACTTCCTTTGGATAGATGGCTAAATTGGATCGATTCATTCGCTAAATTAAGATTATATATTGTGTGATTTTACTTTGCTGGATCTTCATGGGTTTATATTGACCAACTACACTATTAATACTTAGTAATGACCTATGTCCATAGTAAAGTTATGATTTTATTTGATTCATTTGATTGAACATCACACTTTATGGACTGGGTTGGATAATTTTAATGTAATTCCATTAAGATCCTAGCAATTGCTTAGGTTGAAATATGTAGATAAAGGTTGATATGTAGAAAGGATATTTCATTTCTGGGTTTGTGAACAGCTAATACCTTTGGGCCCTATTGGGTTTTAGATTATGCTTTGATGTCCAGGCTCAGGAATATTTAATTTTATGAAATAGTGATGAAAATGGTCTGTTAGAAGCTGCAGGTGGAATCTGGAATACATACGTTAAATCACTTACTTTGATAACAACTATTTTAAGGGATTTCTTTTCTTCAACTTCAAGTGGAATTTTGTCTCCCTAATTCACAATGTTGGTAATATACAACTCAAGCATGTTTTGCCATCTCAATGGGAACCAGATGCTTTGGCTCTATCTGGGAAACCTGATATCTTAATATATTTCATGGAGTCAGTGTTTGAAATTAAACCATCATCCTTTTTATATCAAAAATTTAATTGACATTTAAAAAAAAAAGAAAAAAACATTTATTAAAAAAAATTAATTGACATTTGAAAAGTTGACATTAGGGCATTTATGGTTCATGTATTAAATAATTGGGACACATGACAATGGTCTGCCAATAGTTGCAGGTCTTAAAATGATTACATTTGCTCCAGTAAATTTAAATTAAAACCAGTTCATCAAAAGATCTTATTCAGAGTTTACTGGAAATTTTAAAAATGTATTTAAAAAAATCCATATCATAGTTTCTGTTTTGGCAATTTGAAGGGTCAGTGAATTGCATGACATGGTCCCATGAATCACTAATATATTTTAATGTATTCAGTGTTAAGGATGTAATATGACAATTAACATTAATAATAATATTAACATATCAAAATATGAAATTTGTTTTTTATTTTATGATATTTTGTAATGTTAGTTACATTTTTCCCTTAAAGTAGATTTAGAAATCTATTTGATGTGTGTTAAATATGTGACATATCCAGACAGCATGTTTCTTCCAACTCTATTATTCTCTAAATTCAGACTGGAGCTCATCTTCCAAATTTGCAGTAATAGGTGGGATTTGAATTTCACACAACTGGACTGATCTAGAATGAGAAAAATCTATTCAAAGAAATTTTATTTTCTATCCTCGGTCCCTTTAATTTCCTTCCCCACTTTCCCATTATCTAGTAGTTCCTTCCTTTTTTCAGTTGCCTCTTCATAGCTCTTTTAGTTTCCTTCAATATGCTACCATATAAAATTTTTCTTCTCATCCATTTGTTGACCCAATAAATGTACATTCTAGTAGTTCAGATTTTAAGTTCCTAGTTCAACTTTCTAAGAATCTTACGAGTGTGAAGAAAAAAAAGTCATATCATTTAATTCAAAAGGGAAGGGAATTCAGATTTTCATACATCAAAGACCTCTTGAATGGATTTAAGAGTTCTTACAGAATATCCCTGTCATTACCACTGATGTACTACAGCCAGATAACTGTAATAGAAAGTGGAACCCAATAAATCTGCATTCTTTTTTTCAATAGGTGGCCTTTTGAATCCAAGGATGGGGAAAGAAGGGAGTGCATTCAGATAGAATTCTCCAATTGTTGAAATTTCGATAACCCCATGTGGTTGATTAATCAGCACAGTGGTAAGTAGATTAAAGTAGCCTGTATATTACATAACACAGTGGATGGTCTCCAATCATTATTTTAGCTGCAAAAGCATGGCTGGACAATTAGGACCTTATGTCAACATGGACCTTTCAAACTTATTTAATGTAGCCCACCTTTAATTTCAATCTACCTCCCCCACTAGAAATTAATTCATATCTCTGGTAAAAGCTATCTGACAAAAATGGTGTCAATAGAGAATGGTTAATCCACTTTGGACTCTGTCTCATCCACTATTTGCTTCAATCATATTTACCATGTGCTTCTCAACATATTGCCACCAAATAAAAAGATTGCCTATCCCTAATAAAAATGGATCTCTTCCCTGTAAACTAACATTTATGAAAACAAATTCTGAACTATCAGTTTTTATCTGATAATTTTCTAAAAAAGGACCTCAAAATTAGATAATTACTATACAATTATGCTTCTCATTTAATCATGAAATGTTCCCTCTTTTTTTCATGGTAACTCTTTAACCAAGTCATAATATATCAACCAAAGCTTTATCTGGTAACATTGATTTATTTTGCCCAAATGAATTCTTAGTATTTATAAGTCAAATGTTTAACTTTTTTGTGGATGTTTATAGCTTGGCATATAGTGGAACAGTTAAATGTTCCTGTGGGCACATTAATCTTTTTATGGAAATGTTACCAAATTTTCTTTAGGGCTTCAGTCTCATACACACTTACCTGGAAATTGAATACATGTCCATTACTTCTGAGTAATCATACAGGGGATTGCACTAACAATGTGCAGAAATAAGAATAGCGTGTATCATGAGTGTATATTATTTTAGAACTGTGTAAATTCTAACTTCATTGCTTTTAATTGAATATTTTTCTGTTTATCTTCACAGAGCAATGTTCCCATAGTAACAGTAAATTTTTAATTACATTAATTCTAATTATATATAAATCTTTGTCCTTTGGCATTCATTTGGTATTTCCTTAATATTTGCTCTGTTCCTAAGGTATGCAGTGGAATAGACTGCAATTAGCTTCTTCATTATATTTATTTTTCTTTTCATAAAACTTTAACAAATGAAACCCTTCAAAGTTCTTTAATACACAATTAAGGGAATAGTGATGATATGGTGGGTGAAATGTTGAAAGGTAATTCAAACAATATGACATGTTAATATACAGTATAGTTATTTATCTAGGAATGTTCAACAAATATTAACTAAAATTACATGTTAAGTCCTTTGGCATAAAGGAAGCTTTCCACCTGCAATTCTCCTACAATAATGAGGCCATTGTTTGGAGTCTATTGACTAGAGAAAAGAAAATATGCCTATCCATCAACGTTGTTACTAATTACTAAGTTAGAGAGGTTATAGAATGTAAGTGAAGTCTAGAATTTATAAGCTCAATATAAGAACTCCTAATTTGTAAAATCAACATCAAGCTTACTTGCTTATCCCTTTCTGTATGAGCATCAGCTATCTCCTCAATGTATCTGCCCAGTTTAAGATTGTAATAAGAAGGTTAATAAGAAGGAGGAAAAACGTTCCAGTATTATCATATTTCCAAATAGAAGAGCTGTAATGTTCATCAAAAAATTGAAATAGAAAGATGTCTTTAAACTTGGACCTATTCCAAGATCAAAGTAACTGATTCAATCAAAATCCTTGTGATATAAATTATAAACAAAAACCTTTCCTGAAGAAAATAGCAAAATATTTCCATGCATCCATATAAAACGAATTTCATTGTATTTAAGTACAGTGACAGTAAATATTATAGTTATACTTATTAACAAACAGCAGAATCAATTGAATAGATTTTATTTACAGAAGGAAAAAAACCCACAAGTTGTTTTCTAGGCCCTTTATTATCTTTATAGTAACTGCATCCAGTATTATTCATCAACTTGTTTCTTAAATTGCTGCGTCCAGAACCTACCACACTTAACCCCAGAAAACTTATTTCCAAGTTTAGTGTGCTGTTGTTCTGACCCCCCTCATCCCACACAAACACACTCCGAGTCAAAGATACTTTACGGAATTTATTAACAGACAGACAGGTCCTTGGCAGCAATCCAACACAGATAAGCTATGGCAGCAATCCAACACAGATAAGCTGTGGCAGCAATCCAGCCTGCCAGGCTCATAACTCTGTTCTCCAATATTCGTTAGTGTGTTGACTTCTGCAAAAGGGGCGTGTGCACAAGCATTCCTTTTATAGTCTGGAGAGGAGCCTAATTACCAGCAGCTGAGTGCAATTACCTCCTGTAAGTGCACAACTGTTCCTTACGCCTATTAGCTCTCCTGCTGGGCATCCAGGAACAACTCACTGCTGACGTCAGGATCACACTCCCTTGTCTCCTCCCCACTGATACAAGGCTCAGGAGCCTCCTGGTGGCCAACCAGCCTCTCTGCTCCCTGCTCGGGGTCGGAACCCTGTCCAGGCTCCTCCACATCCTCCAGAGCCGACTCATAGGGCCCTTCGCTGTTGGAGTCTGGTGGCAGCTCCAACAGCTCCTGCTGGGCCACAACAGCTGGGTACTAAAACAGTCATTAATGAATTCAGAACTAATAATGAATTTGAAATATTGGTAGCAGGAAAGCATAGATGATTATAGCCTGTATGTCCTACTAGAGTAGGGTTCCTTTATTGGTCCATGTACTAATAACAGTGAGAAATAGGATGCTTCTACAATTAGCTCTAGTTTGATAATATAGGCCTCAGGCAGCTGGCAAAACAAATTAAACAAGAATGACACAGATTTTAGTTTCTTTAATGCTAGTCAGGGAGAAAAACAGAATTTTGAAAATTCCAAGAATAACTTCCAGTCTCATTTATAGTGAGTTAGTTGACGAGAAATGTCTTTGAAACACTTTCTTCCTACATCTTTCATTTCTGGTTGCTTTTTCTTAGGGAAATCAAATCTCTTTATCTTCCACTTTCACAATATGTCTTGGGCATAGAATTCTGTTCTTAAATATGCCTACCATGCGTATTAATAATAATAAAAACAATGATAATAGAGCATTTGTAACATTTCTTGTTAATGAAAATGAATATCAGGTTCAGAGTGTTAATGCTGCAAATAATTTATCTATCTGCATTAAAAACATACTTGATTATATATCCCAGAACATTGCCCAGAACATTGAGCATTGTTCAAGTAGTAAAATGTCCAATTCTAGAAGTGACAATTATTTATATTAAATAATTCCCTACTTTCATTAATTTGTTTTATGAGTAGCATCCCACACTTGCAGTCACTATCACTTTAACATTAATGGCAAGCACCCACATGGAAGACCAAAGCAAAGGTGGCAGGACATAGTTAATTCAGACATGAAAATTATATGGTTGGACTGAATTGGGTTCAGTCATGTGAAATGGGATTTGTTGATCCGAAAAGCAAATTTCCTCTTGCATCTGTGGAAATGCTAGGATGATGATGATGATGAAGAGACATTACTCTTATAGGAACTTATTATCATTATTATTTAAATGGACAATTAGAGGCATATGATGATGATTATGTTCCATCAAGTTTTTTTTTTATTCCTAGCAACAACATAGATAGGTGTTTATTTTTATGATGCTGCTATTCCTAACCTGGTCTTCCAATGGTACATTCTTGTTACTGTAACTGAGTTTGTCCACCTTGCTGGACAAGAGCCGAGGTGGTGCAGTGGTTAGGGTGCAGTACTGCAGGCCACTTCAGCTGACTGTTATCTGCAGTTCAGCAGTTCTAATCCCACCGGCTCAAGGTTGACTCAGCCTTCCATCCTTCCGAGGTGGGTGAAATGAGTACCCAGACTGTGGGGGCGATATGCTGACTCTGTAAACCGCTTAGAGAGGGCTGAAAGCCCTATGAAGCGGTATATAAGTCTAACTGCTATTGCTACTGCTTCTCCTCTTCTCCTCTTTCCTTCTACTTTTCCCAGCATTAGAGCCTTCTCCAGAGACCTAGATCTTCAAATGGTGTGGCTAAAGTAGGACAATTCGAACCTGGTCATTTTTTATCTTGAGTGAGAACTCTTGGTTGATTTGTTTGATGATCCATTTGTTTGTTTCCTTGCTATCCATAGTATTCTCAGGAGTCTTCCACAACATCAAAATTCAGAAATGCCAGTGCTTTCTATCTTGCTTTAAAATCCACTTTTCTCCCATAGATTGTCACAATGAATGCCATGACTTACTTGATTCTCAACTTTGTAGATATAGACCAGGAGTGTCAAACTCTTTATTGAGGGCTGCATCAGGGTTGTGTTTGACCTCGGGGGGCCGGATGGGAATGGTCGGAGTGGACTTGGCTGTGTGGGCATGCCCAGTTTGATGTCACTTGTGTAGGGGGCACCTGTGATGCCCTTGGAAGGGCTAGGGGGATCAATCATTCCCACTGGAGGAAGGCAAGGGAGAGGGCCAAACCCTTATCCTCCAGAGGAGCCTTGCCATCCCTCTCAGGCCACGTAGAGGACCCCCAGATGACGGTGCAGCTTGTCCAAAGCCCTAGGCAGTGGAGGACAAGTGCCCAGCCTGGTCTCCGAGGTACCACGGCACCTGCCAACCTGAATTCATGTGAGAATAACCCACAGCCCAGCCCAGCCCAGCCCCATTTCCCCAAGGGGGTGCCTGGCTGCACTTACCTCCTCGATACTGCTGCTGCTGTGCTCACTCTCCTTGGCCAGCTTGCTCACAGTGCGTGTGGGAGGGCGAAGGAGGTCAGAGGGAGGCACACTCCCTCTCCATGCAGGGAGCCCTGGCTTTGTAACCAAAGCATCCTCAGCAATAGGATGGGGGGGCACCAGAAGAGGTCTATAGGAGGAGACATCTTCATTTCCCTTTCTTTCTTCTTCTTTCTCATCTTCCCTTCTTTTTCTTTTTCTTTCCTCTTTCCCTGTCTTCTTTTCTGTCCCTTCTTGGATGCTCAAATGCAAAAGGGGAAACATTTCTTGCCTTGTGATCGAATGCCACTTTTGCTAGTAGTTTGTTTTACCAGCACTCTGCCAGTGAAAATGGAACTCAGGAGGAGCACATGCAGCCCTCCCAAGCACTATTTCCAATGGCGAAAGCCTCCTCCAGCATTCTGCAAGTGAAAACAGAGCTTGGGAGAGGTGCAGGCAGCTCTCCTGAGCTCAATTTTCAGCTGCGACACCCTCCTATGGTTCCACCACAAATGCGCGAACGACAAAACTGCGCCGACAAAACCGCGTGACGAAGGAGCAACGAATGAGCCCTGAAGCGCGCCGACAGCAGCGCACCAACAGAAGCGCGCTGTAACCTAGCCCAAAACCTAACTCTAAACCTAACCCTAAACCTAACCCTAACCCTAAACCTAACCCTAAACCTAACCCTAAACCTAACCCTAAACCTAACCCTAAACCTAACCTTAAACCTAACCCTAAACCTAACCCTAAACCTAACCCTAACCCTAACCCTAAACCTAACCCTAAACCTAACCCTAAACCTAACCCTAAACCTTACCTTAACTTAAATAGTGCTTCTGTCGGCGCGCTGTTGTCAGCGCGCTGTTGTCGATGCACTTTTGACATCGCGGTTTTAGCACCACGGTTTTGTCGGCGCGCTTATGACGTTCGCGCTTTTGTCGGGTCACGCCCTCCTATAGCACTCTGCAAGCAAAAATGGCCACCACCATGTTGTAGATGTGCATCCCGTCGGCCTGGGCTGGGCTGAGGCACCCTGGGCCGGTCCTTTGCTGTTTCCGGGGTGGTCCCATGGGCCAGATCTAAGCATTCCACAGGCCAAGTCCAGCCTATGCGCCTTACGTTTGACACCCCTGATATAGAAACTTTATGGCATTTAAATATCTTTTCCAGGGACTTCATATCTGCTCTGCATAGTGCTAGTCTGCGGCCTATTGCTTGACTGCTTGTTCCTGTAGATGGCTGATCCTAAAAGGCAGAAACTATCCACTACTTCAATATCTTCAATATTGCAAATTCTAAGGCTATTTGTTCTACCATAATCTCTTCAATCATATATGCACTACTTGAAAAAGAGTTATAGCTGAATATCCTGCAATTTAACAATCTGATCTGGGTTAAGCAAAGATATAGCATGTTAAACGCATGGCCAGTGGTATCACATGCTGGCCACACCCATATCCAGTTTAACAAAGAGGGAAAAAGTCTCGATACATCATGTGATGCTGCCGTGATGATGCGAATTTGACACTCCTGGTCTATAGTATTGTACAGCAACTTTTCAGCTGTCTTAAAGTTTCTATCCTTTAAATCTGGGGCCTCCAAACTTCCTAACTTTAAGACTTGTTGACTTCAACTCCAAGAATTCCTCAGCCAACAACTTCTAGGAGTTGAAGTCTACAAGTCTTAAGGTTGGCAGGTTTGGAGGCCCCTGCTTTAAATTATAACTCTCCAACTATCACTACTTCCATTGTCCTTCTATATGTGATTTTCTCACTGGGGAAAAGTAAAGTTATAGCCGAAATAAACAATTGAGCAAATGACAAGGTGAGATAGCAAAATAATACAATACTTTCCTTTTTAGTTCTGGGTCCTTTCATGTTTCTGCATAGTGATTTAAACTAGATCCATTATGGTGTGCAAATTGCTAAATAAAAAGGAGTGAAGGGCTTTAATGCTTTCAGTAAAGCAATAGGTTCAGATAATCTATGAGATACATGAGCTGAATATCAGAAACATTATTTGTATTAAGCAAAAAGAAATGGTGATTTACTGGAAGGCTTAATTATTTCCATTTAATATGCAATATAAAAGGTTACCTTTTTGTTCAGTCATGTATATTTTAAAGTATCCAGACATAAATTGAACAAATTATTTGCATACACTGCAGGATTTTCTAGACTTATGAGAAGGCATCTAATTAGGTTACAGCTTACTTCAACATTGAAATCAGTGAGTATTGACCCACCCTCTTATGTTGTTCATCTTTAAAATGGAGATGTGAATAAATAAACAATAGTTCTCCCCTACCCAATCGAAAAAGTTTAAAATACTATTTGCTACATCTCTTAGATGCAAAAGGTATGCTTAAACAAAATACTCATGCTAAATGAACACACAAGCATTTCACCCAAATAAGACAAAATAATTATTTGAATAACAATTTTCCTATAGCTATATCTACATACCTGTATTTTTCGGAGTATAAGACGCACCGGAGTATAAAACGCACCAAGATTTTGAAGAGGCAAATTTTAAAAAAAGTTTTTGCACTCTAGAGATCTCCCCAAAACAGCCCATTTTTTGCAAAAATAGGGGGCCATTTTTTTCCTTCAAAAAAAGGGCATGAATAGTCTTTAGGAGGCTTGTAGAGTGCTCCGGGGGGGGGGGGACAAGCAAAAACAGCCCGTTTTTCACAAAAATGGGTCCATTTTTTGAAAAAAAAGGGCAAGCATAGCCTTTAGGAGGCTTATAGAGTGCTCCTAGGGGTGGGTGGGGGCAAAATTGAGCCAAAAATGGCCCATTTTTCTCTCATTTCTGCCCTCCCCGGCACCTAGGAACACTCTGAAAGCCTTCTAAAGGCTATGCACAGCCATTTTGGTGAAGGGGCAGGGTTTCAGGAGGCAAAAATGCTGTATTTAATGTATAAGATGCACCCATATTTTAAGCCTCTTTTTTGAGGGAAAAAGGTGCGTCTTATAGTCTGAAAAATATGGTGCTTTTTCCCTAGTCACACAAGAAGGACATATCCAGCAGAACATCTAAGAAAAATAAAAATAAAAACAGCAATTAATTATGTGTCTGGGTTCAAACACTGCAATAAACCACTTGGTTGGCATAGCATGTTCCATTATTCTAATCACTGTGTTTGTAAATCTTCTTTATGGCACAATGCAATTTGTGAATAAACCAATTTTGGCTTAATTTGCAAACTATGGCTAGGCAAGGCAAAGCTTACTGTGAATTTGAAACTCAGTGTGGATGTTGGTGCTTTATTGATCTTTCTTGAACATATTTTCAAGTTATGCAAAGACTATGCCTATAGTGATATAATATTTGGCTTTAACCCCCCCATCCTCACCCCAACAACAATAGAATAGAGCAGTGCATTGAAACATCCATGCATAACTTAAAACCAGTTAGACAACTAGGTAAATCAACTAGGCACAATATGATGATAAAAAGACAGGAAGGGATCTTCTTTTTCAATCTGACTTCGTCTTCTTTCAAATGCTGTCATAGCAGCATTGCAAACAATAAGAGACATGGGAAAATAATACATGCCAAAATTCCTCGCATTTATAGTCTGCTTTAGCACTTTTTGAAAACTAAGGAAATGAGGCCATAACATTTTTGATCTTACTTGCCATTATTGCAATAGCAGCAATTGATGCAGCAAAAATTGAAGCCTTACTTTTAGATGAAGGATTTGGGCTCTTTGTTGTTCTTGGTGATATAAAGGTAATGCAATATCTGTAAAGTGTAAAACTCCATAAATTATGTTTATTTATGGAATCCAAATTAAATCCAAAAACTGAGACATGTCAATTGTTTTTGCTGCCTTTGGTACAAAGTAAGGGTTCATTGGTGTTCAAATTGTAGATATCCTAAGGGTATTCTCAACAGGTAGTAGTGGCTGTCTGTCTATATCTAGCTCAAGAAGCACTGGCATCTACCCTGCTTAATATTTGAATGGGAGACCATTAGGGAGTACCAGAATGATGAGCTAGATTGGGGGGGGGGAGGTCAAAAAACATCACCGAAGACCTTGAAACACCACTTCTCTGGTATTACCAATAATATCTATGGAGATATCAAATTGACAAGAATTTAGCTTGAGTTTCAGGGGATATTATTTTATCCTCAGTATTCTACAGTATATAAACTGTAATGCATATATGATTTTCTGTTATAAATATTTGTGCCTAACCATAATGATGTCAAAATTATAACACAGTATCATGATGTCATGGCAAAAGCATCATCTTTTCATCATTGTGTTGCTGCAAATTAATCTGCAAGTACTATGAAGATGTGTCATAATATTGTGATACACTTTTTGTTATTTTCCCTTCCCCCTCAAATTCCTATGCTTTCAATCATTGCTGTATTGACAATTTCTATTCATTTAATTAGGTGAGTAGGTTACCAGGAATGCATTTTAATTAACATGCATGTAGATGTATAACATACATATATCTGATGACACTTCTAATATTTCTGGAAGAAAGTAATTGAAATAAAAACACAAAAGATTACAAAAAAGTCTATTGTTCTATATCTTGTTGACAATAATTATGTTTTGAGAGGGTTATGACATGACATCTAAATTCAGCACACAACTTCTTATGCCAATGGAGTGAATTTAAGACTCTTTAAGTGTTCTTGTTCTATTTGTTTTATAGGATCAATAGCAAATACGCTACCCAGAACATATTTATGTATTGACGTCATAATAACTTCATTAGATCAGTGGATAGCATGCACTTGAATATTCATTAAACATATTTGGGACTTGGAACAAGTTTATAGGCAGTGGATACTTTATTATTTATTTGAATTTCAAGAAATAATTTGGACAAATGTTTAGTTCTCGGCAAAATGAAGTTACCTGAAAAGCATTTGAAGTGTTATTTTAAGAAACTGAAATGGCTAATAAGATGGATTACTTTTGTATATATCAAGAAGGCAAACAGATAAAAGTTACTACTGTATGTGCAGTGACTTTCTACTTCTGGGGACAGGTTTTAGTTGTATTGATGCTTAGATTAGAAAAACCCAATATCTTTTTATTTCATTCCTATACTTTATAGTTAGTATAGAACTATTGTAAAATATTGTTTGCTCTAGGAAGTATCCTAAAGGAAGGCATTATAAAACTTCCCAATATCACCATTTCTGTTTTGATTGCATTGGGGCTCTTGAGGTTGACATATACTACTGACATCAAGGAAGATGCCTACTGGCAAGAGAGCAAGCCATGTCTGGCGGGTATGAATGAGGAACTCATGAATGAGTCATAGTGTTTACAGTTCATAGTGTGAATTATCTGCCCTCTTTATTTTCTCCATAGCAACCACACTTAACTCAAATTGATACACCATGTCATAATAAAGACTCTACCATAATGCAATAATAAATGTATTTGTTTATTTATTTAATAATCACATTTATATGGCCACCCATCTCAGAGAAAGTGACTTTGGGCAGTGTACAATAATCCAATGTAACAATTAATATAAAATAATATTTACCTAAAACAATTATATAATAACAATTAAAATATTAAAAAGCAGAATAAGCAAACAAAAGAAAATAATAAATGGAGGTACGTTAATAATAATAAAGCTACCTCAGAGGTTTATCCATCTCCTTCATTCCCCAGGCCTGCTGGCATAATCAGGTCTTGAGGGACCTTTGAAAGCTCAGGAGTGATGAGGCCAATCTCTTCTCTCGTGTAGACAATTCCACAATGCAGATGCCAGATCAGAAAAGGCCACTTAGGACCCTCCAAATGTAGCTTTCTAGATGACAACCCATAATATAAGTATTTATATTATAAATAAGTAATATAAGTTTTAAATGTAATTCCAGTGCTTTTGGGATAGCACCCAGTGTGCCAATTACCACTGGAATTACCACTGCTGGTTTGTGCCATAGTCGTTGAATTTCGATTTTTAAGTCCTGGTATTTTGTTATTTTTTCATGTTCCTTCTCAGCGACCCTGCTATCACGTGGTACTGCAATATCTATAGCAATAGCAATAGCAATAGCAGTAGACTTATATACCGCTTCATAGGCCTTTCAGGCCTCTCTAAGCGGTTTACAGAGTCAGCATATTGCCCCCAACAATCTGGGTCCTCATTTTACCCACCTCGGAAGGATGGAAGGCTGAGTCAACCCTGAGCCGGTGAGATTTGAACCGCTGACCTGCTGATCTAGCAGTAGCCTGCAGTGCTGCATTTAACCACTGCGCCACCTCTATGATTGTAACCTTGTTTTTCCTCAACCAGTGTGATGTCTGGTGTATTATGCGCCAGTATTTTGTCTGTTTGTATACAGAAACCCCACAAGATCTTGACCATCTGATTTTCGGTGACTTTTTCAGGCTGATGTTCCCACCAGTTTGTTGCTGTTTTAATATTAAAATTTTTGCACAAATTCCAATGGATCATTTGCGCTACTGAATTGTGCCGCAATTTATAATCAGTCTGTGCGATTTTTTTACAGCAGCTGAGTATGAATTCCATACCGCATTGGTCGTCGCGCGGGTTAACAAGGGCCGCGGTGGATGTTGGGGTCCCTGGACATCCATCGACAAGTGGGCTACAAGTGGACCAGCCAACAAAACAACAAAAATATAGTGCAGATGAAAACCGTGCCATAATGGCCTGTTACTACAACTCAGAGCCAGAAAAAAAAGGCTATTTAAAGCAAATGTATGAATTATGGAAACAACAATATCCAGATTCAAATGTTAGTGAACAACGACTAGCAGGTCAAAGGCGATTTATTTATTATACGGAATAAAGTGTTTAGTGAAGTTGAACATGAGGAAATTCAGGCAAATTGCAAAACCCAAAAAACAATATCACAAGCGGAAATAACTGATATTCAAGACACAACTAAAGACATTATAGTAGAACTCCCAGAAGAAGCTCTCGGGGAGGAAATAACATCACCACCACTAGAACCAGTTATCACTGAACCAACCGATGAACTAACTCAAAAACAAAAAGAATTGAAGGATAAGATCATGGAGCATTTTCTGCTTAATGAGGAAAGGCAACGTTTACTATCACTAAAAACTGTGCCTAAGAAAATTTTGGCCCCTATCATGAAAATGGTTAATGCAATGTTTTCAACAATTGAACCGGGATCCATCTTGGAAACAAACCAGTTAATGTACAGCGCAGCTGTAACAGTCACTAATGAACTAGGCATTAAAATTAAAGTACCTAGTCACACAACAGAAAAAGCATCAAAGCCAAAGTGGAAAATCCGTTTAGAACAAAAAATCAAAAAATTAAGGGCAGATGCTAGTAACTTAAAGAACATGCATGAGCAACGGCTTAAAAACAACAAAATCATAGATCGGCTAATCAGAAGATATAGATTGGATACAAGAAACATCAATGAAGCTGTAGAGATTGTAAAACAGCAGATAACAGCAACAGCTAGAAAAATTGAAAGATATCAGGCACGAATCATCCAATATAAACAAAATCAGCAATTTCGATCAGACCAATGGCGTTTTTATCAAAGTCTTAATGTGAATGGTGACACCAAAAGTGAAAAACCAGAAAAGCAGGCCACAGTTGAATTCTGGAAAGAATTGTGGGAAAATGCAAAGGACTACAACAAGGAAGCAAAGTGGATACATGACTTTGAGAAAAGCATTGGCAACAAACAAATGCAAGTATTAGAAATAACAACTGAGATGGTCAAAAATCGAGTTAAAAAGGTAAAGAATTGGACATCACCTGGAAAGGACCAATTACATGGTTTCTGGCTCAAATATCTGACCAGTTTACATGCAATATTGGCCAGGCAACTGAATGAAATTTTACAAAAGGGCCAAATTGATGAATGGTTGACAACTGGAAAAGCATACTTGATTCAGAAAGATGCAACTAAAGGAACAACACCTGAAAACTACAGACCAATAACATGCTTGCCAACAACCTTCAAATTACTCACAGGCATTATTGCAGATAACATGATGGATTATTTGGAAACAAACAACATCTTGCCAGTAGAGCAAAAAGGCAACAAAAGAAGGAGCAGGGGCACAAAAGATCAGCTTCTAATTGATAAAATGATATTAGAAAATTGTAAGAACAGAAAAACGAACTTGAATATGGTCTGGATTGATTACAAAAAGGCATTTGACTCACTGCCACATAGTTGGATCATAAAATGCTTAGAAACAACTGGCATTAGCAAAAATATTACATCCTTTACTGAAAAGGCGATGAAACAATGGAGAACTGAGTTAGCAGTAGGGAATGAGATCTACGGAATGGTTAATATCAAGCGAGGAATTTTCCAGGGTGATTCACTTTCACCTCTTCTCTTCATCATCGCAATGATCCCACTATCAGTAATCTTTAAAAAAATGAAATTAGGCTACCAAACAGCCAAAGAAGCTGAAAAAATTTCGCATTTACTATATATGGATGATTTGAAACTCTATGGAAAATCAGAAATAGAAATCCAATCATTGACAAACACAGTCCGAGTATTCAGCACCGATATTTCAATGCAGTTTGGCATGGAAAAATGCACCAATGTATCCATAAAAAGGGGCAAAATCACTGCATGTGAGGGAATTGAAATACCCAATGGCCAATTAATTAAATGCAAAGAAAATGAAGCCTACAAATACTTAGGCATTCTGCAGTTGGATAACATCAAGCATGGAGAAGTAAAAACTATTGTCAGGCGAGAGTACACCAACAGAGTTAGGAAAATTTTGAAATCTAAATTGAATGGTGGAAATACAATCAAGGCCATAAATACCTGGGCAATACCAGTTATAAGATACACAGCTGGTATAGTTAACTGGACACAAGCTGATTTGGACCTTTTGGACCGAAAAACCAGGAAACTAATGACAATGCACTACAGTTTACATCCACGTGGTGATACTGATAGACTATATCTGCCCCGAAAATCAGGTGGCAGAGGATTATTACAAGTGAAGCAAACAGTTGAAGAAGAAAAACATGCACTGGCTGATTATTTAAAAGAAAGTCAAGAACATCTATTAATTGAAGTAAAGAACAAAAATCTACTGAAGGCCCAACAGACGAAACAAGAATACAGAAAAGATGTGATAAAATCAAGAATGGAGAGTTGGCAGAACAAAGCACTGCATGGCCAATTTCTGGAAAAAATAAAAGATAAAGTGGACAGTGAACAAACTTGGTTATGGTTAACAACAGGTACATTAAAGAAAGAAACAGAGTCACTAATCCTGGCTGCGCAAGAACAAGCTATCCGCACAAATGCCATTAAGGCCAAAATCGAAAAATCCTCTGATGATGCCAAATGCAGACTTTGCAAAGAAGCTGATGAAACTGTTGATCACATACTCATCTGCTGTAAAAAAATCGTGCAGACTGATTATAAATTGCGGCACAATTCAGTAGCACAAATGATCCATTGGAATTTGTGCAAAAATTATAATATTAAAACAGCAACAAACTGGTGGGAACATCAGCCTGAAAAAGTCACCGAAAATCAGATGGTCAAGATCTTGTGGGTTTTCCGTATACAAATGGACAAAATACTGGCGCATAATACACCAGACATCACACTGGTTGAGAAAAATAAGGTCACAATCATAGACATCACAATACCAGGTGATAGTAGGGTCGCCGAGAAGGAACATGAAAAAATAGCAAAATACCAGGACTTAAAAATTGAAATTCAACGACTATGGCACAAACCAGCAGTGGTAATTCCAGTGGTAATTGGCACACTGGGTGCTATTCCAAAAGCACTGGAATTACATTTAAAACAGTTAAAAATTGACAAAATCACCATCAGTCAAATGCAAAAAGCCGCACTGCTTGGATCTGCACGTATATTACGAAAATACGTTACGACGTCCTAGGCCCCTGGGTGGGGCCCGACTAGTGACCAATGCCAAATCCGGCGAAACAACTGGCCACTATGATACAATTGTAGTATAATAATAATATCGAGTACTTCAGTTCAAGGAAAACTCACAGTTCAGAGCAAATCAGCACCAGTTTTACAAGAGCTTAGAAAGTGGAGATGGAATAACAACAAATGAAAAGCCTCTGAAATTCTGGATGAACTTGTGGGAAAACAACAAGAAGCACAACAGAAATGCAAAATGGATCAAGCAGATCGAGGATTCTGTTAAAGTGCATAAAATGGAAGATGTGAAAATAACAAAAGAAATGGTGCAAACGCAGTCAAGAAAAGTGAAGAATTGGAGTGCACCTGGATCAGATAAGCTACATGGCTTCTGGCTAAAGGCACTTACGAGAACTGGAAAAAATCATGAAATATCGCAAAATATCGGTATTTTTGAATGTTCAGTTGACTGAGTTTCATGTTTAATGAATAAAGCATTATTATTATATACTTTATTCATTAAACATGAAACTGAACATTCAAAAATGCATTATAAATACCATTGACTGGTACTAATGGCTGATATGGTTTGCTGCCAGTGTCCTAGGTATCAACCAAGTACCTTCTTAAAATATAAGATCTTCCAAGTAGCGCAGTTTTTTGCAGTTCTGCTGGTGTTATTTCAGGAAGATGCAATTTGTTGATGTATCTTGTAAAATTCTTGGACATAGTGCCAAGTGCCCCGATGACAATGGGTATCACTGTTACATGCTTCATCTATAGCCATGTAGGTTCGATGGCCAGGTTGCAAAATGTCATTATTTTTTCTAGTTCTTTTTCTTCAACTCTGGCATCTCCAGGAACAGTGATATCAATAAACTGTACACTTCGCCCCTCTACAACCATGATATCTGGCATGTTGTGCTCCAAATGACGATCCATTTGTATTTGAAAGTCCCACAAGATCTTCACCTTCTCAATTTTGATAACTTTTTCCACTTTATGTTTCTATGACTTTTTGGATACAGGTAATTCATATTTTTTATATAATGAATTACATAGTGGATTAATTTAGCTACTCGGTCATGTCTAGCTTTGTAATCAGTTTGTGCAATTTTGCTGCATTCACATATTAAATGTGAAACAGTTTCAACTTTGTTATTGCAAAGTCGGCAGTTTGGGTTGTCAGTGGATTTTTGTATCTTCGCTTTCATGGCATTAGTTTGTAGTGCTTGTTCTTGAGCAGCCAGTATTAAACCTTCCATTTCTTTCTTGATGGTTCCCATCTTAAGCCATGTCCATGTCAAGTTGTCATCACATTTTCCTTCAATGTTTTTCAAGTACCTCTCTTGCAAAGCTTTGGTTTTCCATCTATTTAATCTGTCATCCAGCTGTTTTTCCTTATATTCTGCCTTTGTTTCTGTTGTTTTTATGCTGTTCTCCATTTTCACAGCCTGCAGCAATTTTTCTGTACTTTGGTTCACATAATCATTCAAACTTCGTTTTTCTTCTTCTACACTTTGACGGATTTACAATAATCCCCTGCCCCCTATTTTTGTTTGTTGTTGAATATCTATTGTTGTTGTTGTTGTTGTTATCATCACCATCATCTTCTTCATAAGAGCCCTTTATCTAGTTCTGGATTAGTAATCATTTCTGCCATTCTATTGTCATATTTCATAGCTAAATTAAATAAGGACTTTTTCTGAAGCGGCACAGGACATCAATGTAAGAAACATTGAAATAAGAAATTATTGTAGTAAGTATTGATGGGTTGGCTGGCTAATAGGAATAGCAATAGCAGTTAGACTTATATACCACTTCATAGGGCTTTCAGCCCTCTCTAAGCGGTTTACAGAGTCAGCCTATTGCCCCCAACAACAATCCGGGTCCTCATTTTACCCACCTCGGAAGGATGGAAGGCTGAGTCAACCCTGAGCCGGTGAGATTTGAACAGCCGAACCGCAGAACTGCAGTCAGCTGAAGTAGCCTGCAGTGCTGCATTTAACCACTGCGCCACCTCGGCTCCTAGAATAATCTGTTAATCTTTTTCAAAGGAGTGGAGATGCTGAAATCTGCAATATTGTGATGGTGATGATGAGTGATGTAAACAAAATTAGAATCAAAATCTTAGGGAAGAACGTGGTGCAGAAATGTGTGGAATCTCCTTCAGACAGTGAAGACATATAAAGTGGTCAGTCCACCTTATCTCCTGCTGGATTTCTATACACTAGAGCATGGGTCCTCAAATTACAGCCCCACCCTTCGGCTGAGCGCAGGACTTACCTTCGCGAGTCCCACTGGAACTGGAAGGTAATGCCAACATTTTTGGCCTGCAGAGTGCTTCTGGAGGCAGAGGAGGTGAAATACAGAGTGCATAGATGCCGTGGGAGGCAAACAACAGGCCCATTTTTGGTTCCTTCCGTCTCCAGTAGCACTCTGAGGGCCAAAAATGGGGTGCATGGAGGCCTCCCAGGGCTTCTGCGTGCCCTGCTTTTTACCTCCCCTGCCTCCAGAAGATAGACAGAGAGAGAGAGAGAAAGAAAGAGAGTGACACACACACATACACAGAGAAAGACAGAAAGGAAGACAGAGGAAGAGAGACAACACACACACAGACACACACATAGATAAACATTTGTTGATTGTAAGCTCCTTGGAAGAATTGTTGAAATCCTGAAGTGGACCACTAGACTCTTAAACAACTGAAAAAATGATCTAGTAAAAAGAAAAGTCAACCAAAAGAGCAAACAAAAGCAAATAAAACATCCCTAGGAGCAAAACAAATTAAAGTTTAATGTGTGCGCATTGTTTAATGGACTGCTAAATTGGCACGCCCATGACCTCCTAGCCATGCCCACCCAGTCACATGCCCACCTAGCCACACCCACCCACCCAGTCCACCCCCACCCCAGTCTAAGAGACCAAGAATTGGCCTCCTGTTTAAAAAGTTTGAGGACCCCTGCACTTATCCATATGTCCTGACTTTGTTAGTACAAAGACACTTTCATTTGTCAACAACACAATGCACATCCTTCTCCTCAACCCTCTCTTGCCCACTGTATAGGTAATTCCATCCATCTTTTCTTATTCTGTTTCAAAAATATTGCTTTCTAACTTCTGCTTACATAAGCAATGCTGAGCAGACTGGTCATGGCATTTGTTATAGGCAGTTTTTACACTACAGTTAACAATAATATGTTTCTGCAGGCAGCTCCTCCCTTCTGGTCACTGGTACAGTAGCTGCTCTCCATTTCAGCTTGAACTGCAAGGCTCCCTTTCTCATCTCTTAATGGGACACATCTCTGGTGTTATGTGGGCTCTCAAAATACCTGAAAAAAATGGTCTAATGAGGTAAGCTTCGAGTATTCCCTCTTTTTCTGTAGTTCCACCAATAAAATCACAGCTCTATTCTCCTGCACTTTTGAACCCTAATTTGTTACGTTGAATATTTTTCGGGGATAGGAAAAAATAGCAGAGAAATGGATCTCCTGACCGATATTAGCAGTGACGTGCGGTGAGGTTTACGGCTGGTGAGGCACTGACACAGGGGTTTCAAATTTTTTTAGACTTGTGGACTTCAACTCCCAGAATTCCACAGCCAGGCATGCTCAGTTCCAATTTAAAGTAACAGCATTTGTTTTTTTCCTTTGTGAAAAAGTTTTCCATCATTCTTTTTATTCTCCCTCCCCCTCCTTCCTCCCTCTCTCCCTCCCTCCCCCTCTCTCAAACAGACACACACACACAGAGAAGTTGGATCCCTCTCTCACTCACTCAATCTCAAACAAACACAAACACAGAAGTTGGATTTGATATATTTTCCAATGGCTTGAAAGCAGCTCCTCTGCCATACCCCTCCCCATTCCCCTGCTGCCTTTGATTGCAGGTGGAGCCACGTTGCCTTTTCAAACTTATAATCAGTGAAGCTGGGCTTATATACTTTTATCCAGCTGTGTGTGCCTGTGTGTGTGTGTGTGTGTGTGTGTAAAGGCAACGTAGCTCTGCATGCAATCACATACCTTTTCCAGCTGTTTCAGAGAGGATTTCAACTCTGCTCTTGCCTGCCATCATGAAAAGAAAAAAAAATGTAAAAGGAAAAAGACAAGAGCTGAAGGCTGACCTAGTTGCTGCCAGAGTCACCATGTGGATGACTTTGCTTAACTGTTTAAAAAAGCCTCTAAACAAATGCCCTCTATAGGAGGCAGGAGAACGACGTGCCTCATTACGTCAGGAATTTTTCAGCTTTTAACCCTTGCTTAGCTCTGCTCGAGTAATCATAAAGTCAGACTAGATGAGGCACATCGTTTTCCCGCCTCCTCCTGTAGTTTTTTAGAGGCTTTTTTAAACAGTTAAGCACTAAGCAGAGTCATCCACGGTGACTCTGGCAGCAACTAGCTCAGCCTTTTTCCTTTTACATTTTTTTTTCTTTTCATGATGACAGTGGTGAGGCCCTGCCTCCCCTGACTGCACATCCCTGGATATTAGCTAAACTTGCAAATGTGGCTTTGGGAGACTTGTCCAAGTTGCTCACTCAGAAGTTCGTATCTACAGTAGGAATTCTGCTTGCTTCCATTGCAGTCTGCTATTCTATCTGTATAATAGATTTGTATGTTTGTTTTTTTCCAGGCAAATGTTTCAAATGAGATTCCTCTTCCCAGTACTGTCTGAAAGAAACTTTCTAAAGCCTGTAATACCTCCTCACATTTGGAATAGGAGATATATCATAACAACAAATGTTTAAGCTATTTTGACTTAGATAACATCACCTCTTCAAGAAGAGCCAGATTGAACATTTTGGGGGTATAAAGTGAGTTTTAAGCCCCAAACCATCCAGATAATTGTCTGCAAATTACAGTGACAATCACAAGTCCATAGCTTTATTCCCTAACAAGGACAACTGCCTGAATTTAATTCATTCAGCTGTTTAGTGGAAGTTGCTACCATTGATGATGGGTCTGATATATTGGACATTGTTGTGTCTGAGTCTAATGATTTCAGTGAAAATGACTAAGAAGAGGCTAAAAATATGAATGCCCAAGGGAGAACAATCATAGCTTTTGCTGAGTGCCAGCCATTCTGGTAAAGAACATGGTTGACAGAAGGTTAATGTCAGCAGTTATTGATCAGAATAAGGGTACTGCTGAAACTTATTCACAAAGGTGCTGAACAATTATTAATTAAAGAACATGGCACTTTTTAAATGTTGTGTTATTTATTCAAATATCGACCTAGACATATTGGAGGGGAGAATATTGTTGTTGTTGTTGTTGTTGCTACTATTAGTGAATCAAGAAACTGAAAAGATGATGGTAAATGAAAATGACAAAGCTACTTTGGGGATTATTACTATGTATTTATCATAGTTATATCCAAAGGTTAGTAATTTCAGATCAGTTTATATATTCTCAATTTGACAGGACATACTCCTCTGCCAGCTCTTATTGTCATATATCTCATTGTTAGTGCACAACAAAAGACCGGCAATCTGAATAATCTAAATAGTTCTTTCTGTTCTTGTCCCCGAGCTCATTATCTATTCTGCATTACTTCTCTGGATTCAAAGGAGATCAGAATCCCAACACCTTTTCTCTTCTTTTCTAAACAGATTGATCCACCCAGTGAGTGAGATGGTGCAGGCCTTGAAATTGACTGGCCTTAAATGCCTGTCACTGAAAGGCGTGTAGCAAGGATGTGCTTTGAGGGCAGCCAAATTTAAGGTGACATGATTTCTATATTGTTAACTGTTGTGGCCCAGCAGGTGCCGTTGGAGCTACCACCAGACTCTGACAGCGAGGGGCCCTATGAGTTGGCTCTGGAGGACCCTGGACAGGGTTCTGACTCTGAGCAGGGTGCAGAGAAGCTGGTTGGCCACCAGGAGACACCTGAGCCTTGGACCAGTGGGGAGGAGACAAGGGAGAGTGAGCCGGAGGCCAGTAGTGAGTTGTTCCTGGATGCACGCCATCAAAGAGCTACTAGGCATCAGGAACAATTATGCAATTACAGGAGGTGATTGCACTCAGCTAGTGGTCATTAGGCTCCTCTCCAGACTATAAAAAGCTACTTGTGCACACGCCCCTCTTTGCAGAAGTCAACACAGGATTGAATGTCGGAGGACATTACTGTGTGCTTGGCAGGCTGGATTGCTGCCAAGCCTTATCTCTGTTTATTGCTGCCTGAGTTTGTCTGAGTTGCTGCCAAGGTCCTTATCTGTTTGTTATGCTTGGCTTTCAGCCACCGAGGTTTTGGTTTCTTGCTATTAAAGTACATTCCAGTTAAGCTTGTCTCGGCAGTCGTTACTGGGCGGAGGAGGGGGTCAGAACAGTTAACTATAGGATGGGAAGAAAATATGACAAAGTAGCTTTGTGGAGCTTTCCTGAGATCCATTTGAAAAACTTTTTGCAGTGTGCTAAATCACACTTTAAGTATAGTTTGATAGCTGAACCGATAATTCCAAATAACCTGATCAAAAGATGGTATATTGCTGCATACTGATTTGAAAAAACAAATAGAAAATAATTTAAGAAAATAGGAAAATTGAATCACCGCTGCTTTCCACTTTGTTATGTATCTATCAATCATCTATTATCAACTTCTTGGTAAATTTCTATATCACCAGAGTAATCTAAAGTACTAGATTTTGCATTCTATGTGCTGACAGTTTTTTTATTTAGTCTTAACAAGAAAATCAGATAAGTGCTTAACGCTATTAACTAGATCCACATATCTCAATGAAGAGGTTAGAAAAGCTTTATGTAAAAAGGCATCACTGTTTGTTTATTTCTTGCATTTATATCCTGCTGCAATCCACTGATTCTTCCAGCTTGCATATGTTAAATGATTAAAACATTTATCGTACATTTAAAATAGCAACATAAACTCATAAGATCAGCAAACAATTTGATGTCAATAAATGTTTGTGCGCTGCCCAGAATTGCTTGTTAGAGAAATGGGAAGCAAATTTAATAAATGAATAAATACAATACAATACAACAAAAATAGGAAAAATAAAATATAGAATAGTGCATATTTTTAACAGAATCTCCTCTAAAATAGTTTTTAACATCCTCCTTATTACTGTCTATTCCCACTGAAGGCTTTTCCAATGGATGGGTGCTATCAATGAAAAGCAGCAGTTATTTCTTTGTTTGTTTATATCCTGCCTTTATTATTTTTAAAAATAACTCAAGGCCTAATACTTCTGAGTCCAAGAACAACCCTGTGAGGTGAGTTGGGCTAAGAGAATGTGACTGGCCCAAAGTCACTCAGCCAGGATTATTTAAAGGATCTATTTATAAGGCAGGATTAGAATTCATAATTTCCCTATTTCTAACCTGGTGTCTAAACCATACTTCTTTGTTTTTTATTTTTTTTAAAAAAAATTGGTTCCCTTCATCTCCTGGGAGTGTGAGATTTTCAGGATTTTCTCTCTAGATAATTTGTAGAATGTTGGACCAATTCAGCTTGGAGTAAGCAGTCCTGCAGGTATAAAACTTGCATCTGAAAAATAGATCTTTGATATAGTCTCAGACTGTTCAAAAGGATTACCATGTGAACTGGGAAATTTCCTGTCTTTGTAAATTTAATGGCATCTGTTACTGGAAAGATAAGGTGTAATTAAATAAGGAGTTCGACAATCAAGAGTTATATAAACTAATTAATTTCTTCCTCAGCTACATTTGATTCAAGATAAAAATAAAACAATAATGAATCAGAATCGTGATGTTGTTCACTATAGTTATCATTAATAGTAAATATAATATATTGCAAAAATTGTTTCAACTGAGAAACCAGTAATCTTTTGCCTTGTTCCCAATAACTTAAAAATCTGCTTTATGTACTTCATAAAGAGAATTAAATGTCTGCTTGGCAATAGAAATTCCAGTATTGGTCATCTTGCATATGCAGTTCAAAGCTTTTTCTTTTCTTTTTTTAAATATCTGCTTTGAACAACTAATACATTCAGAGAATGGCTATTTATAACAAGTAATTTTTTCAACTTCTTTTTCCATCTGCTTTATAAAATAAATAGATCCTTTAAATATATATATAAATATAGCATAAAAGACAACTCTTCTAGTGTTATTTAGGAATGATCAGATAAAATAGTACCTATATTATATTTGTTAATCCATTCAAGTTAGGATTTAACAAATAAGGTAATTAATATTGTACAGCATCATGACAAGAACATTTTTAACTGTATTCCATTATACTGTTAAGAGTAAGAACTACCATAAGGTACCTGCTGAAGATATTAGTGTGGAAGTATCATTTTTAGCCTCATTCAAACATGACAAATTTATATTCCAGAATAATCCCAGTTTGAAATTGAGTGAGTTGTTGCTATTAAATTGTAAGCAAGAAATAATATACTTCAGTCAAATGTTTAAAATACTTGAGTTAATGCAAAAAAAAATTGAATTGTGAAATGTCAATCTCTTCAAATAAAACCTCTTGAGTTCATACTTTGGTCTAGATCAGAGCTGTCAAACTGGTGGCCCATGGGCCGAATGCGACATTTGCAGGCCACACCTACTCCAGCTTTGCAAAGGGAAAAACATTGCAATATGTCACATGACAGCAATGTGATACAGCAAGTTTGACACCCATGGTCTAGATGCATAATAGCATCCATTGGCATCTACAGGCTTTCACTATTCTCATCGTTCTGACAAAAACAGTGTGTCTGAGAGATGTGAGGCATATACAGAAGGTTTGGGGTTTCCATCATGCTACTCCCCCCTCCTCATCATGGATGCTGCTTGCAGCATCCAGCATCTAATACTCTTAAAACAAGATTACTCTTCAATTTGGAAAGGTAGCACAAAAATAGATTTATAGTCAGGAACTGTGATTTATTTTCAATGAAATGGAAAAACTGAGAAATATTATTTCATGTCATCAAATGTAATTATTGTTTAAGAATAGGCTAAATGATACCTTATATAGAAAATAATATGCTTTGGTAGTTTCCTTTTTCTATTCATATTTTATTTTATTTCTTTGTTTTGTTTCTCCCTCTCTATCCTCCTCTATAAAGCAATGTGAGCCTAGGACAGGTAGTCCTCAACTTAGTTCATTTAGTGATCACTCAAAGTTACAACAGCACTGAAGAACGTGCCTTATGATAATTTTTCACACTTACAAACTTTGTAGCATCCCCATGATCATGTGATCAAAACTCAGATACTTGGCAACTGGTTCATACTTATGACTGTTGCTGTGTCCCAAGGTCATGTGATCCCTTTTGCGGCCTTCTCATAAAATCGGGCAAAATGCACTTAACTAACCTCTCACGTAACAACATAAATTTTGGTCATCAAGGACTGCCTGTAGACTACAAGGTAACTGGCTCAGCAAAGGCAATAGATATAAATCTGGTAAAAAAGACAGCCCTTCAGTTATGAATTTTAAGTATTAAGTTTTCAATGTTCTACCTGAGGCTTCCTTATTAGCTACAAGAGATTGTCTTATTTCTTTGACTATTCCTTTGGCTGTTCTTTGTACAGACTATGTGAGTGACCCCATATTGGATGGAAAATATTCTATAATTGATGGAGCAAGAATGAGGCAATCTTCCCATGGGGTTTAAAGCTCTTCAGGTTTCCTATAATACCTACTAGTATGTGGTTCTTTACTTCAATAACTTTTAGACCTTCTCCCTTCTTCTGAGCTGCAAAATCAGAAAGATCAACAGATGGAAGCAAAAATATGCAGTTGCAATTCCTATCTGGTAGCCCAGTTTCATCACTGAGATGATCTTTCTGGGAAATAATATGATTAATTTTATGACATGGTATTATGGTTGAATAAGTCATATTTGTAATGGATTGAGGAGATAAATATACTCAGTAAAGGGTAACTCAGTGTCTAAAATCAGTTACAACAAGTAGAAAATTAGGCATTTAGTTATTTCATGTTTTTTGAAGCTGAGCATAAACTAGGAGCTAAATAAAAGCTAGAATACTAAACAATTGTCTCCAAATCTCTGAAGATTTAGAAATGTTATCTATGGTAATTACGTACTCAAAAGTCCATGCTGTGCCATAAATTCTGGCCTAAAAAAAACCTTTTAAAATTACAATGTATTTTCATTAAAATTGTCATCTCAGCATGATGGAAGAAATAATAGACAGGGAAAAAATTAAAATGAGCAGATGTCTAAACAATGGAAGCGAGAGAATATTAGACTCTAATGAATGTCATTAATAAATTCCCCAAGCAGATCATTAATGATATGATACAGTTTTGTGCATACCAGTAATTGTGGTCAAAATTTCAAAAGCAAGAACTGTCTTCATAAAAAAGACAAGAGTTAGGTAGATTTTTATAATGAATAACATTCACAATTCATTAAAATTAGGACTCAGAAAATAATTATTATAATAGTAATCAAGCATTTGTTATCAATTTCTGATCTTTTCGAACACATATTGGATTATATAAGTAAAAGTCTAACAAAGTGGAGGAGTTTGTTTATCTACTACCTAGATAAAATGAATATCAACTTATATCAATATAAATACACTTGTTATAATTCAGAAATTTAAAGATGTAAACTTTTCATTCTCTTTAAACTGAGCAGTTTGGAATATCTGCAATGAACATCATTGTATGATGCATTTATATTTTTGTTGTGCTTGCTGAAAGCATTGTTACTTTGCCTAAAGGAAGGCAGCGATATATATTGAGAAAAATATTAGAGTTAAGGGAAAGCATTATTCTGGCAGATGGAAAATTCCTTCAGATGCCTATAATGTCCCTGTATTAAAAATGAAAGTGACCTTTATTTAACTATTTTCGATTTAGAGTAATGACAAGATTATTAAATTAGTACTTTTATATACTACAAAAATGTTGGGCCTTTCCCTGGGATTTCAGGGCTTATATCCAATACACATTAATTTTATATTCATGCAAGTGAATCCTCGGGGTTCAAAAAGAAATGAAAACCATTGTATTTAATGATCCTCCCTAACTAGAATAAAAAGGCATGGCTATGGCTTAAGCCTCTTTCCATCATGTTTTCCAGAAATCTAATATTTGATTTAGGGTAATGATGCTTCTGAAATTAATCTTGTGCCTTTAATTATTAAAGCTCTGGCATTATTGAAAACTTTCTAATTATTCCCTTTGCTCAGTGGTATTAGCAAAATTTCTGCTTAAATTTAAATCACTTTAATGGGGGCTTGTATTATTTTCATGCTCATTTGCCTTCTTTGAGATTTCACCTCCGAGACAAAGATAGGTTGACTTCAGCTAATATTGCCTTTATTAAAATGATCTTCTTAGAATAGGAAACTATGGTTCTACTTCTTTCCTGATAAATCCCATTTCTCATTAGCTCTTTTACTCTTTAATACTTTCTGTAAAATGAATATTCTTTTACGATCAGTTAAGTTTATCAACTGACAACCATTTGTGTATTCATTATTAGAGAAGCACACTTGAGATAGGAGAGTTATTTCTTCCAGACAAATAAAACTACGTCAGTCTGCAGTTTAGATTTTATGCCAATTTTGAATCAGAATCATATTAGTTAATATCTTCAATTGGACTGATGACTGCAGGCAATCTTTTAAGCTGAACTGTACATGACCGTGTAGTCAGTTTGATGGTCTCCGTGGAGCTGCAAGGAAGCAGCACAAAGGTTTCCCCACAGGGGCTATGATGATTAGCATGGTCTCGGACTGACACAATATCCATGTCTAGGCATCTCTGTAAATATAGTGGTAAGAATCTGCAGAGAGAACTCTGTGCCCCTGTGAATAATTTGAAAAAATTGAAAACTGCCAATATTTGGTCATCTTGTATGTAAAGTGTGATGAATTTCCTCTCCCAATATGTAATCAGTAGAAAATTTATCCCCTTTTTCACAGGGTAAGAATTGGGGGAGATGTGAAAAAGGGAACTTTGGCCATTTAAATAGTGCAATTGCAGGATTTGGTGTTTCAGGGATTTTTTTTCCCCTTAAATTTTCATAGGAAAAAAAAGAGATTGTGGGACTGACAATATTCTAAGATTTTTAACAACTCTTGAGTTTTTCTGCTTTTTATTGCACTGTTTGCAAATGTCATAATTGCTTCCCGCCTCCCAATCTCTCTCTCTTATCAATATACATCATATAATGTAAAATTCTGTCTTAAGCTAGATCCTAACCAAAGTCTCAGGGAAAAGCTGCACTGGCATTCCTAATAGGTAATTGCATCCAATAGTGAAAAGAAATAGAGTTGTTTCTTTAATTCTACTTGACCCATCAGTAACTATTATAACATTGGTCACAGCTATTCCTGCATCATTTACAGAGAATGGAAACTTTCATCTGAAGCGATTCTGCAATTCTCTCACAGGACAGGTTTAAGAAAGGTGCTGAATTGCTCTTTTAGCTAGTGGGAATTATCATGTGGTATATTTTAAGATTCCATTCTACTTCTTCACTGGTTAATATCTATATAGAGTTCTTGAAAGAGATCATTGCAGTGCCTTAGTCTCTTAATTATCTAATCCATCAACTCTAATCACATAGATTTTGGAATCCCAGACAAAGAATAAGAGACTGAATAAATTTAGATTATCCAGAGAAGACTGTGAGGGATTGTTAAAAAAAAAGAATACATCCAGTCAAAATACTTGCTTTGCCCTGTCTTCCTTCTCGCTTGACATTGTTATGTTGATGGAGGAAAAAAATCAGTAGTAAGGATATAACTTCATTTGTTATGATGCTCAATGACAGCACAACCCTTAATTGTATAGAGTTCATGCTCCTGTGGAAAGTTAGAATAATGTGTTTCCCAGAAATGCACATTCCCCATAAATTGTATACCTAGAATCTGCCTAGAATCTTATTGAAACTAGGCAGATCAGGATAATTCAAAACAGATTCCTCTCATCCATCCTTGTGTGTTAAAAACCATCAATGAAGTTCCTAGGGTCTTTTTTTTAAACCGAGCAATGGCAAATTATACCGTGTGATACTGTCTCATCCAAAAGAGGGAAAAGTTATTTGACATAAATATCCAAGTAGGAATAGAAAGGAGTACAAATATTGGATTCCATGAAGGAGACATGTGTCCTCAAATTAGAAACAGATCATTGCCACTTATTCCAATTATAATCTTATAGAAAAATGGAGTAATCTCAGGACAGAGAACATTGATTTCATTTATTTACTTTATGGAGCAATTATTTTGCTTTCTGCTTAAACTACAATTATTTCCTATATTTAGGAAGAAGCATTATGTTTGGTAGTCACCTTCTCTGCTTCTCTGAAGCACAGACTATCCCTTATGTCTCCTATGTCTATAGCAAGGATCTAATTTGACTGAATAACAGAATAGAGTTGGAAGGGACCTTGGAGGTATAGTCAGGAAACCCTACATTATTTCAGGCAAATGATTATCCAATCTCAATAATTTGCAGGTGACTGAAGATGTCTCACTTTGTAAACTATGTCAGGTATCACAGGCTCAATAATCTGAATGGTCTTGCAAGACACTACCTCTGTCATCTCATGAGATTATGATCATCTGGTATCCATCTCTTTCTCTTTTTTTTTCTTTCTTTCTTTCTTTCTTTCTTTCTTTCTTTCTTTCTTTCTTTCTTTCTTTCTTTCTCTCTCTCTCTCTCTCTCTCTCACACACACACACACACACACACCTCTAACTATGACAATAGACTGATGTGAAAATTAGATACTCTAAATGGGTGTTGTAGTGACTTGAGATAGATTCATAGATGTCCCTCAAGTCATCCCAACTAGATTTACAAGGCACAGAAAGCCTGGGGAATCCATTAGTTGCCCAAAAAGGCTTGAGGACGTCAAGATAGGAAGAGGCTGATAGCAAAGGGCTTAACACACTAAGATCATCTAAAGGGCCTTATATTCAATTGCTTGGGAGGCAATGAATTTGGTCACAGATTCTTGCTGAAAATTAATATCATCCTCTTCCAATGCTGTAACAATCACCTCTTTACTTTCCATCATTTCTACATTCCCCTTCCAGTCCTGATCTCTATTAGCTTCCATTGCAAACCCTTTTATCATGTGATTTTTAACCACCTTTTACCTAGCGGGGCTGCTCCAACCAAGTAAGGCATATACAGTCTCTAATATACAGATCTTATATGGATATACATATACAGATCTTCCTTCTGGTCTCTCAATCCTAGCAATAGAATTTCCATGTACTATCCAGTTGCCAGAGCTCACTTCCCAGTGTTCTTGAGGAGCAGAGCTCTACACCTCTCCTTGGCTCTTAGGCAGGTAAAACAATGTTCACTTAGGCACACTATCTTAAAAACTAAAAAAAGAAAAGAAAAATACCATGTTGTTTATAATGTAGAATATATTACTGTATAGTGTATGTAGTTGGCCCAATGTTGTGGGTGATATTCAAGAATCATCACGTTCATATAAGAACTAAAAATCATTTCAGGTATCTTTATGATGTCTGTAGCCCTGTCCTACTCAACTAAATAACACAGGGGAAAAATATACAAAAGCAAGTATTTTAAATTACATGAAAATCAATCCCATACTTTCCATAGTTGAAAAAATGTGCTGCTGTAAAGTAATCATTAATTTACACCAGAAAAACTTATAATAAGAATTTCTTTGTCAATTGGGAATTGCAAGAGCAATGACAATACCTTCATTTGCTAGGTTATATCTATATTATATACCTTATCAGAGGCTAAATATTGCAGAAGCTTAACTGTCACATTCATCTCCAAGATATCATTCATTTGTTTTTGCATATAACATATTTAGCATCTTTGTGCATTAGATCATTTTTTTATAAAAAATATAGTCAGCTTGTTACTTTGAAGATCTGTATAAGAGTATCTGGTTAGTTGCAAAACAAGTCTAGCAAAGAGAATGTTCTCCCTCGATGCTTTTATGTTTTTCTTTATGTTGTTAAGGGGAACAACCTTCAGCCTGTATTAAATGATAAAAGGTAAAAGTAGTCTGTCAGAAATAAATGGGAAATGTGAAGCTCTACTGAATTATTCATGCATACTACTACAGGTAAATAAGTATGTACAATAACTCCTCCTTTTGTCCATATCTCCATCTATTATAGCTTCCCACTCCCCCCAGTTCCTTTGGTATCTTTCCCCTCCTTTTGTGCATGACATTTGATTGAGATCTGCTTGACATATTAACCCTGTACATGGAGGAGGAGAGGAAGGAGAAGAGGAGGAGATAATTTGTAAATCAAACTTTTCTGATGATAAATATTATGCTGCAATACTATTTATCTAATATTGCAATCATAACCCTCTCTCCTTCCATGCCAAAGTGAAATCTCCAAAGTGTTAGCGAAGCATCCTATTATGTATTTTAGGACAATGTTTTTCAGGACAGTAAGATTCCATAGAAATTGTCAAGAAGAAGAAGAAGATAAAAGGAAAGGAAAAGTTTACTTGAGCTGCTTATTGTAAATGAGTTTCTCAATAAAGGATTTTAAAAGGACATTTACTATTGTTGGGT
Source organism: Thamnophis sirtalis (assembly GCF_051295495.1). Classification (NCBI taxonomy): domain Eukaryota; kingdom Metazoa; phylum Chordata; class Lepidosauria; order Squamata; family Natricidae; genus Thamnophis; species Thamnophis sirtalis. Next base: position 44,933,925 of record NW_028261389.1, on the reverse strand, counting down.
CATTGCGCTCTGTACCATTTAGAGCTTTCAAACAGCCCTTAAATGTCAAACAGTCACAAAAGAAGTCCTGAGGACAGCACATTACACTAGTTAAGCTCTGAGATAGCAAGGTCATGAATAACTATGCTTTGGTCTAAATCTCAAGGAATCTTAGTTCAGCCTTCTTTTGTGAAACTGGGAAAAGAGAAATGCCGCAGATGACACAGATGTATTTTTATAACCCTGCCTCTGGCCAAGACTGTGGACTAATATTAATTTAGTCTGAATTTGCTTTTATTTTGAACTTCTTTTATTGTCCAAACACAGATCTCAAGCATACCAGGTTGGAAATAGTCACACGGTGTCTGGCACTATCAAATAGATTATTTCATACATATCAGCCAAGGAGAAGGACCTCATTTCAGTCTAGACCTTGTCCCAGAATCTGGATTTCTACAGACTCAACTATCAGCTTCTTACATCAAGAAGAAAACTGCTAATTGGAGTTTTCTTCTGCTTAAAATGCTGTTTGTATGCATGTGTGTGAGAGAGGGCATGCTCCTAATCTAAATGGCTTTTTTAAAAAAATCATAATTTCTAATTCGGTAAATCATGTGATGCTTTGGATGCCCAACAAGATCTGGTTCTATGAAAAGAAATAAACAGATACTCATTAGACCCTTGACAGAAAAGGATCAGATCCTAGTGTGATTTATATTGATGGCTTTAAAGTCAGGAAGACAATAATACGCTCTGCAGAATAAATTCCTTAAGAATGTTAAACTCCATCTAGTAATTTTCACTTAAATAGATAAAGCTAGATAGAGTGCTTTATTAACAGTTTTTGCAAGTTAAATCACAGAAATATTTAACCCGGACAGGAACTTGGCATATCTGTGGAAAGGTAAAAGTTATGGAACATTCTCCTATTCATATATGCTACTTTATGTTCAAAATCAAGAGTTTGATGGCATCTATTGTTTGTATAGTATTCTAGACTACAACTGATATCCTAAAATTTTCTTTATGTATGCTTCCCATTTCTACTTGAGATTCTCACCTCATTATATTTTAGGAGAAAGGTCTAAATGTATTTTTTAATGAAAGCCTTTGGAAGATTTAGAGAGTTTTTAAAAAATAAGATGTGAATGTGGTTTTGGTATTGATATTTTTTATAATCTTTTCCGAACAATTGGAGAATGTTGGCATATAAATTTATAATAACAATAATCTGAAACTATCACTACTATTAAACTACTGGTTAAGAAATGATAAAATGATCTGCACTGGTATGTAAGCAGAAATAGAAGCCAATTCAGTGCATAGTATCCTTCAGTTTTGCTGTTTATTTTTTATTGATGGAAGCTGTTTAAGGTCCATTGTTTGTTTTCTAAAGCACAAAGAAAATTGTTTCAATTGCTTCATCTTATGTGTTTGTTTTGCTTGTGTTCTTGAACAGAACCTTTTCTGATATAAAACCAAGCCTTTAATTTGTTTGTTCCAGGTCCATTGCACAAGATGTCTCAAGTTACAATAAATTACAAATGCATATTTTCCCCCAAGTACACCACAAAGTCAAGTAACAGGCAATTCAAAGAAATGTTCTAGGAACTTTTTCTGCCAATCACAGCTCTAAATATGCACAACAAGAACTTGAACAAAAGAAGAAAAACGAGTTCCTTTTGTTAAGGAAAATTAACTAGAAGAATCTGGAAAGGCAGCCTTACTTATGACAGACTGAAAACATTCATGTGGTGTTTGTAAGATTTTCTTGTTTTGTGTTCTGAGTAGTGAATAATGAAGCCTGAAATCAGGAAACCAAATTATACTTGCAAATAAGTGAATCCTGATTGGCTCTTCTTTGTTCCATGAAAGCCATTATTATTTACCTGGCAGGAGGTAAATTAGTTTTTGCTCACATTCCAATGTCTTCTCTTCTGTTATTTTTTTTAATAATGATTGCACATATCCTGACAGCTTATATGTATTTAGGACAATATTTGATTGTAGTGCTAAGTGGAATTTTAAAAAAGAAGCCTAATATAGGCCCTAAATCCTTTGTTTATAAAACTGGGCATGTCCTGAAACATGGACCTTCATCTGTGCTTTTGTTCTACTCACCTATCTCAAGACTTCACCAATACGAGTCAGATATTTCACATTTATATTATATTTTAATACAATAAAAGAATCAGGCAATCTGCAGGTTGCATTTCATACATTACTAAAGAAGGAACTGAAATCTCAATTGTACTTTAGCAAATCAAGTTATAGCATCAATGGGCTACTGGTAGCACCTATTAAGACACTGCAAGAGAGCTTTGTTTAAGGACTGACTGGTGCAAAAAGGGATAGAAATAGAATTACTATAAGAAAAAAAGAAGGCTATGTAGTATTATGGTTGCCCATTTATCTTTTTATATTAAATTATGTGTCTTCTAACTTCAAACTGGCTTTTCTAGAAATGGAATCTCATAAATATTTGTATCTCACCTACACAGTCTAAATCAAATATTTGCTGCTTTTCCATCCCCTTGCTTATGTGTTTGGTTCACTGTCCTGTTCTGTGTGAGAACCATTAGTGGCATGGGGAAAGGGTGCAGCTCTCTTGGACTATCTAATCCAGGGGTGGGTTCCTCCCGGTTCGCACCGGTTCTTGCGAACCGGTTCGTCAGTGAACCCGGAAGTAATTAACTTCCGGGTTCCTAGCTCCTAGCCCCTGTTGCTGGGTGCCTGCAGGGTTTTTCTTTTTAAAAAACGCCTCTCCGGATGATCTTGAAAACCTGCAAGGTTGCTTTGGAAGGGGACAGATGGGCAGCATTTCCCCCTGTCCCCCTCCCCGGGAGCCTGCAGTTTTAAAGCAAGCCTTTGCACAGTAAAGAAAATCTCACAAGCGAGAGAAGTTCTTAATTGCTTTTACTGTGAAGTTGCAGAAGCTTCCGAGGCTGCAGGCAACCAGAGATGGGGTGGGGGAATGCTGCCTATCTTCCCCCTCCCAAAGCAACCTCTTCCAAAGCAACCTCTTCCAAAGCAACCTCTTCCAAAGCAACCTCTTCCAAAGCAACCTCTTCCAAAGCAACCTCTTCCAAAGCAACCTCTTCCAAAGCAACCTCTTCCAAAGCAACCTCTTCCAAAGCAACCTTGCAGGTTTTCAAGATCATCCGGAGAGGCGTTTTTTAAAAGGATTTAAAAGGATTTAGAGAGATGGGGGGGGAATCCCCACAACCATAAGCGCAACCCGCCGGCTCCTCTGAGTGCAGCCCATTCCCGCTCCCAAGAAGACCGTTTTCTTTTTAAAAACGCCTCTGCAGAGAGGCATTTTTTAAAAAGAAAATCCTGAAAAGGATTTGGAGAGATGGGCAGCTGGTCTTTGGGGGGGGGGAATCCCCAGAACCAGGAGCGCAGCCCATTCCCCCTCCCAAGAAGACCGTTTTCTTTTTAAAAATGCCTCTGCAGAAGCTTCTCTGTGGAAGCTTCCAAGGCTACAGGCAACCAGGAATGGGGTGGGGGAATGCCTCGCAGGTTTTCAAGATCGTCTGCAGAGGCGTTTTTAAAAAGAAAACGGTCTTCTTGGGAGAGGGAATGGTTCTGGTGATTCCCCCCCCCCAAAAAAGACCAGCTTCCCATCTCTCCAAATCTTGTGGCTTTTCATGATTTTCTTTTTAAAAAACGCCTCTCTGGATGATCTTAAAAACCTGCAAGGTTGCTTTGGAAGGGGACAGATGGGCAGCATTTCCCCCTGCCCCCCTCCCTGGGTGCCTGCAGCCTTAAAGCAAGCGTTTGCACAGTAAAGAAAATCTCACGAGCGAGAGAAGTTCTTAATTGCTTTTACTGTGAAGTTTCGGAAGCTTCCAAGGCTACAGGCAACCAGGAATGGGGTGGGGGAATGCCTCGCAGGTTTTCAAGATCATCTGCTTTTACTGTGAAGTTTTGGACGCTTCCAAGGCTGCAGGCAACCAGAGATGGGGTGGGTGACTGCTGCCTGTCTTCCTCCTCCCAAAGCAACCTCGCGGGTTTTCAAGATCGTCTGCAGAGGCGTTTTTAAAAAGAAAACGGTCTTCTTGGGAGGGGGAATGGGCTACACTCAGAGGAGCCGGTGCTTGGGGCACCCTGAAACAACGCATCCCTGCCGCCTCGTTCTACTCAGCAAGCGGGGACATCCCGTCTGTGCCCACTTCTGCTGCCACCACCTCCGCTCCCAAACGCAACTGTCAGCTGCGAGCAGGTGACTGAAGCTGCTGCTTGCAGTCATTTACGGCTGCAGATAGATTGTGCCTGTAGCGGGAAGCTCTTCGCCCTGTGACAGCTCCTCTCCAGCACTCCTAGTTTGGTAACATCATCAGTGCTAGAAGGGAGTGGGGTGGGGGGGGGAGGAGAAAGTTAGGACAAAAAAGAAAAAGATAAGGAGGGAGAGGACTGTGGGGTCCTTTGGTGTTCTCTGAATGTGGTAGTTTTTAATTAGTTTAGGGAATTTTTATTTATTTATTGTTTATAGAATGTTTATTACAAGAAATATTATTCCTTTTTGCAAATGTTTTATTTGTGATGCAATATGTTGCTTTTAAGTGTTTAGACCAGGTTTATGTGTCTCAAAGTGGCTGCTTTTCTATGGGCAGACCAGGTTTGTTGCAAGGCAGTGTGTTTCACCCTCCTTGTTTAGGTAATTCTGAGGTGGTTGATGGTTCTGTGAGTGTCTGTCCTTTATAATTTTCCACATTGCCTTGATGGTTTTTATTCCAGTGACTTTGTCTTTCCTGTTCTTAGGCTTAGGGGAAAAAAAAACTGGTTTCATTGGCAGTCTTTTTTTTTGGGGGGGGGGATTTTATTTTTTTTGGTGTTTTCCTAGCACTGTCATAGTTTGTGGGTGTGGGTGGGTGTGTAATGTCCCACAGTTATCTATGCATTAATAATGATCTAGTAATATTAATAATATCTAGTAATTAGTAATATCTAGTAATAACATTGTCTTGGCCACTCCCACCAGGTCACATGGGTGGCAGGCCACTCCCATCCCGTCACATGGGTGGCAAGCCACTCCCATCCGGTCACATGGGCAGCAAGCCACTCCCACAAAGGAGGCCACGCCCACAGAGTAGGTTCGAACAATTTTTGAAACCCACCCCTGATCTAATCCTATCTCCCAGACAATTCATGAAGATAGGGCCCAGAGGAAGATAATAAGGGCAAGGATAGGTTGCATAATTAGAGAAAATAGCCAAACTTCAGGAGCTCTGGCAGGGATACTGCTACATTGCAAAAAGGAAGATAAGCAAGTAGCAATCCCAACTGATCCCTATAGCCCACCTTCACAAAGAAAGTCTCATATCTGGCTATATCTGGGGGAGCACCCTAAAACAACCACTACTCAATCATCACTTACATCCGAAATCCATGAGGATACATTTCACCCTGTGGGTCTCAGTGATAATGGCCAGGTGAGTTTTGCCATCCACTATCAAAGTCATGGATGAGGGAAGCTTTCATGGTGTTAAGTAGCAGCAACCAGAGTTCAGAGCTACCAAAGCTTCAGGGTTCTGAGTTCATTTTGGGGATAAGCACAGGGATCCAGAATATAGAATCAGTATTAAGGGTTGAAGGCCATCATTTAATTGATGGTTTTCTGGGAAATTTTTTAATTGCCTTTTGGACTCCCATTAATGCCACTATAACTGTTCCAGATACCAACCTATTTGTAGTTGCTACTGGTAGAATAGTTCTTTCTAGCAATATTATGATTAGATATTGGTTGCATTCTTTACCAGCCCATAACTGTAGCCTTGAATATATGTTACATTTTTCTCAAGCCAGTAACATTCACCACAACTTACTGTTCCTATATTCTATTATTGTTCCTGTTAATCTATGGTTGATTATTCAACAAAGCTTATTTTGCAGCTAACCCTTAACTTTAATAATTGTATCACAATCTGCAACCTGATGGGTATTCCTGGTAGCCTAAAGCTCAACATTCAGTGTTAACATTTGCAAGCAAATCACATTGAAAATGAAAATGTTTTTTGATGCTTTGTATGTCCACAAATGAATCAGGATAGCTTACTAACTTCTTTGCATTCATATTTGTGGATCACAGAGATCATTCATGTTATTTTTAGAGAGCTTGATTTTTGCATACCATAGAAAGCAACCATTTCCCTGAACTAAATATACTTTCTTTAATACTCAAAGCAGAGGACAAGATATTACCCTAGAAATTGCAATGCAACCTTGATGTTTTTAATGAAACAAATCAGTACTCACAGCATCACCTTTGCCAACTGTGAGTAGGAAACTGATGCAGGTGTTAGAAAATACTAGGAGAGAATGGATAAAAAAACTGACAAAAGAAACTGAAAAATGCTTGCAACCATCCAGCTGTTTCTCTTCTTGTCATCTTTTATATTGGGTACAAGAACAAGCATATGCTTTTGTTCAGCAGTAATATTCTCTCTCCTGGCACATACGCACACAACGGGCAAAGAGAAAAGGAATCACAAGGAAGGAGGATGCAGCTGAGGGAAAATTGCCATTGTGTGAAAATAGTGAAATTAAAGGAAGGAAATCAACTCACAATGAACTCAAGATGCTGAACATAAGTGGATGACAATCCCAAAGCATAATTCTGCTTTCTTTCTTCCAGAGGACTAGCAATAACTTCTGAATTTCTGTGAGTCAAACCTATTGCATGTTCCATTATTGATTTCAAAGGTATCTGAGATGAATAGAATCTATATGCTACATTGAAAATACCAAATTGTAAAGACTATCATGATGTAATATTTCAGATAGTAATGGGGCCAGGAACTCTTTGTCAGCTCAACCACCCTTATAGGTTTATTGTCAGCAGAAAAAATGGAAGAGAAGAGCAGTGCATGTTGGTTTCAGCTCCTGGATGGTATATAAGGAATTATATTTAAACTTAATTATAACTTATTAATTTATAAAAAATACTGGAAAAAAAACTTAGTAAGAGGAAAAATGGACCCAACAGGCCTACCTGAAGTTCAGGCTTTCCTGGAGCTTGGAGAGGGCAAAAACGGTCTCCCCTGCCCCACCGGAGGCCCTCCGGAAGTCAGAAACGAATCATTTCTGAACTCACCTAGCCCTCCAGAATGCCAAAAATCAGCTGGCTGACACGGACATGCGAGCTGAAGCTGACGGCTTATGCATGGGCAGATATGGCTCCATGTGCCATTTGTGGCATGTGTGCCATAGGTTCACCATCACGGGTCTATCAGATATGTTATTTTTCAATAAAAAATGCATAAACCCTTGTCCATCTCTACTAAATAATACAGGACCTCTTGACTAAATAAGTACAGATTCCATTTTCTCTGGCATTCTCTTCTTTAAATGCTGTTCGGAAACATACTTTCGTTGATAAAATAAACTAAAATTGCAATTAATTTTTCTTTCAGATTTCATTATGATGGTTAAAGCAAATTGGTAATAATTGTTTGGTTTGACTTGGGAAAAAAGGATTTCTGGAAACCACTCATAGTCTCTGGCAATCAGGCAGTACATAAATTTAATAAATTATTATTAAAACGCTTAAGGCTATTCTTAAAGATAATTTCCTTTGTTCAAGGATAACTATAATAGTTCAAAATGGATTAGCTATGACAAATGTAAATCACATCAACTATAGGTGTTCCTTCTAATTCCAAATACTATAGTTACTTGGATATGTTTTTAAAATAGCACCAAAGATAAGTGCGGAATCACATGGAAGCAATTGAGAGATTGGTCATTTGGCATCTTCATCCATCATTGTGTTGGTCATCCTACTGTGTCAATTTACTGTACTGGCATACTTGCTTTGTTTCTTTATTTGACTTATGCATTTATTAAACGAACGTTTATAACCAACCTCTACCAACTGAAACTTGTGATGACTATTTTTCTATGTTAGAAGTAACTCCTTGTATTAAACTCCTTGATTACACAAAAAAAGACAACAATAAAAATGAGATTAATATTATTGTATTCAATAATACAAAATTGATTAAAAAAGGAAAAAGAAACTGAAATCTTTAGTTGTATGAATTTCAAGATTAAGTCCAGACATAGAGCACTGGAAAACACAGTATTTTTTTTAAAACAACAACCCAGACATAGTAATGGAATATTGAATTTGATTTAATGACTCTCTTCATTGCGCCTCTTCCATATTTAGCTTCAGAAAGTACAGTAGTTTATTTATTTGACTGTATTAGCAATCCAATTCCAATGTGCATTTTTTTTTTGAAGAAGAAAAGACTTGGTTTGAACTATAATTGTCTTTGACTGCTATTATTCAACAGGCACAGCCAGACTATGTCCTACAGATGGAAAGTGGCTTTTGAATCTATTTTTATGTTGTCAGAATCTTCACCCCATCACCCATCATGGGGCTGGTCTCTAATGGTAAATGACTGAGAAGTAATTATAGATAAAGAGCTGAAATCTATTTGGGGATTGATTTATAAGCAAAACACAACTTCTTTCCCCATTTCTCAGAAATAACAGTGTCACCTTTTTTGTGTGTGACAGCCCCACAGATAAGTTAGGTTTTTTGGATGTCCCTTAAATTAAAAACAAGCAAGCAAACATAAAACTTAAGGAGGAGGGCCCCTCCTTCTTTCTTCAAACCTTAAACTAGTAACAGAGAATACTTTTCAATTAGACAGAATCCACCAAGACTTGATCCCAAATGAGATTTATTCTGTTCAGTAAAATGATCAATGAGGGTGCAGGAAAGCAGAGGAACTAAATTTTGTTGAAGCTTTTTAGGCTCCTTCATAAATGGGCTTGTGCCTTATAACTGAGAAAAGTATTAAAAACTGAAATAAATCTAGCAATAAAGAGTTTTCTAAGTTTTCTGAATAGGAATATTCAGTCTAAGTGAATAGGACTAAACATTTTCTTCTCTTATTACTTACTCCTCTCTAACTACTGGCTTTGACCTTCTCATTTAATTTAATGGGACTAGCAGGGAGATCTTAGAGGGTTTAGGTTAATTGGTTCTGAGCTTTCTCTGAAAATTTCTAAAGGACCTCAAGTTTTTTTAGGCTGTTCACACACGGAAAAAAAGGAAAGAAAATAAAATAACCTAAGCTAATGGTTAGGCAAGAAGAGGGTTCTACCATAAGTTACAAAACAACTTACTTTTGTTGCTATTGAGTCAGCAGATAGAAAATGAGCAAGCTAACGACACACCACTCCAAAATTTGTGATGATGCGATAATACCAATGCAAAAACAAGAATATAAAGTTGTGTTAATTTCAAGGTCCATTAAAAACACAGAGCTCAATCACACTCTCTTTGAGTAAAAAAAAAGACAAAAACAAAAAATCCAGCAACAACAAGAAAAAATATTTTGAGCACTGAGGCAGGATTGATCCCAAGCACCTAATCAATGGTCTACTTCCTAAGAACATAGATTTAAAATCTAAAAAACCCATCATAATATCAGAACTTCTTCATTTTTTCCCCTCTCTTAATTGCTTTAAGGAGATTTTGCTAACACTATGAGATGCCAGATAATTCTGCAAATGCAATCTGTTCTAAATAATCCATTAAAAGGCAATGGAATTGCTTCAGAGTTTCCTATCTATTAAATTCTGCCTGCCTGGCAAAACACATACCTAAAAATCTGCTTGCAAGCTCTTCCACACTTCACAGAGACAGTGGCCATTGCTACTAGAAATATACAGGTGCTGATTACCTATTTTCTGTTACCTATGGCTAGTTTCTCTTGTGCTCTAAATTATTTTTCAATAATATGTGAGTGTAGCACAATTGGATGGCCATACTACTATACAATCCTATACTCTATAGAAGGGGTGTCAAACTCAATTTCATTGAGGGCTGCATCAGGGTTGTGTTTGACCTTGGGGGTTGGGACAGGGGGTTTGTGGCCTGGGGAGATGTGGCCAGTTTGACATTGGGGGCACCTGTGGTGACCTGAGTGTTCTGCCAGCAAAAATGTGCTCCTGAACACTGTTTCTGACTGCAACGGCCTCCTTCAACCCTCTGCCAGCAAAAACAAAGCTTGGGGAGGAGGGTTGCATGAGGCCCTCCTATGCGCTGTTTTCACTGGCAGAAGCACCATAGGCCAGTCATTCACTGTTTCCAGGGCGTCCCCGCAGGCCAGATCTAAGCACTCCGTGGGCCAGATCTGACCCCTGGGCCTTGAGTTTGACACTCAAGCTCTGTAGGATTGCAAAAGAAAGCAGAAAGAGTGTAGAGAGCAGAGTGTGCTGTATACATTCCTGATTTGCCTTAGTAATGCCAGCGGATGGCGCTGTCCTTAACTGTATTAAGGCAGGACAAATGAAGGGAAATGATTAAAGGATTTCTTGGCTTTGTTCCTTTAATCAATGAATTCCCCTCACTTGAAAAGCAAACTATCAGTTGCTCTTTTTAATTGGGTGGTTGAGATGGGCAAGCTAGGTGGATTGTTGGAACAGCTATTTTCATTATCAGTCAAGTTGCTTGACTAGCTGGTTGCAGACATTAGTTAGTAAGGCTACTTCTGAACACGATTCTAGTATCTCTTCTAAAAGATCTCTAACATGTGCAAAAATAGTCAGGTTAATAGGTCACAATTGTAGAGAATATGAGGTGAAATGGGGGAAACAGAATTCTGTCCCTGGCTAAAACTACTGGGAATTGTTATATTATCAGTGTATATCTAGGCTGGTGACACTTGCAATAGAAGTAGGCAAAATAGTAAAAGAACAAGCTAAACAAGCTAAGGCTTTCTTCCTTGGTTTGAATCAATATTCTGTGGGTCTCAAGAAATGCTACTCTTTTCCTCAAGCATAAGGATAATTCTAGTGATCTGAACATGTGTTTAAAAAACAATCTCCTGAAAGTATGCTAAAAGTATGTAAATAAGGAATTTGAATATAATTAAATGAACAATTTGGAAAATGTCATTTAAGCATAATGCAAACAAATGCCTTTGCCAAAACTAAGTGATGTATTTGCTATAATCCCGACCAAAATGGTCACAGAGGCCACACAATGCCAAGGCAGTGGAGAGTAGAAGCATGCTTGCAGGACCCTAAATGGCCAGTAATAGTTCAGCAAACCCTAATCTCTGATCACATCAAGAAAGCATGCTAGAGCCTATCCATGGAAAAAAAATGATTCAAAAGAAGAACAGGAAAAGTACCGTCCTATCAACCCAGAACAGCTAAAAAAGTCTTTAAACTTCCTCAGTTGTGGGCTGGTAATAAGGTACGGTGAGTGCAACATCCTAAAGATATGGCATGTCCTTCTTGTCATGAAGAGAATATGAGGAAGAGTCCCATGTGTCACCATAGTAGCACTGGAATTTGTAATAGTAGAATAAACACCTCACATTTTAGTTTGTTTAAACTAACAAACAAAATAATTAGAATGGAAGAGAAGAGAGAAAAGCTTACATTCCATGTTTCCTTCTAGGAATAACGTAATTTTACTGAATATAGAACATAATGTTCTGTATCATAGCTCTTAATATGCATAACCTGTTATTCTGAGTTCAAAATAATAGTTTCCACTGAATATGTCTCTCATCTGAACCTTGTACATTCATTTCTGTAAAGATTAGTAACTTTCTAGTATAATATTTTCTGAATTATCTATAGTACCTAAATGGCTGGGTCTATGACAATTCCCAGGGGTGAACTTGCCATGGCAAAATTCACCATAGCCAACTTGCCATGACCAAATTGCCCCAGGAAAACTTGCCAGGGCCAAGTTGCTGCGGGACAACTCACTGTGAGGCAAGAGTTACACTAATACCAAAGAAATGGTATCATTACAAAAAGGATGCATCCAGGTTGTTCAGCAAGTCAATGAAAGGCACATCAAGGTCATTATGTCTCTGTGCATGGCTTTCATTGACTAAATAAAGGTGTTTGACTCAGTATTCCAGGAAATAATAATTAATGCATTGCTCTACCAAGGCATAGATACTGCTTACATAACTTACTAAATCAATATAAGAAAAAAAAAACATGGTGAAAATTTGCCTTAATTATCTTAAAATGGAAATCAACATAAAATGAGGTGTACAACAAGGCAATACCCCTATCCTTTTCTCAGCCTGCCTTGAAGAAGTATTTCACAAACTAGACTGGACAAAAGATGGAATAAAAAACAACGGGGCCTATTTAAACCACTTAAGATTTGCAGGTGATGCTGGTCTCTCTTCACAAGAACCAGAAGAGCTACAAAGACACATACAAGAGCTGCAGAAAGCAGGAGAACTATTTGGCTTAAAAATAAACCTGTAAAAGAGCCAGGTTATGTTTAATGAATTCACTAAAGAAAGATTTTTTTTATAACTGAAGAACTAGACATAGTAGACCACTACATGGTCTACTATTTGGCCAACGGATCTCAATGGAAGATGATAAAATGAAGAAAATTGAACAGTATGTTAAATATGGTTGGCAGGCATTCAAGCAAGTTAAGTATAATTTTCAAAAACAACCTCCCCCTATGCCTAAAGAGAAAAGTTTTTAATCAGTGTGTGCTATCTGCTCTAACATATTGCAGCAAAACACAGACACTAACCTCACAATCGATACAAAAACTATGAGTGGCGCAAAGAGCAATGAAAAAAATACAAGCATGGCATTACAAGACAAAGTAGAAAGACCTCTACATGGATTATAGAACAAACAAAAGTACATGACAGCAATCCTACCGGACGTTTGGGAACGGACTACTGGGTTGCTTGTAGGGCCAGTTTTAGTGTTCAGGAGCATTCAGGAGGCTTCAGGAGGCTTCTTTGAGGCACTGCCCAGCTAACCAGTCCGCATGCACGCGCTGGCCAGCTGACTTCAGCCTTCTTTTAAGGCCATTTTTCACCTTCCGGAACATGAAACATTTTGCTCTCTGGAACATGAAAAACTGGCCCTACGGGAGAACTGGAAATTCAGGAATGTACTTCCAGGTTGCTCATAGGACCATTTTTTTTGTCTCCATAGCCTTCAGGGAAGCCTCCTGAAGGCTCATGAACTCTCCAGAGGGCTAAAACCGGCCCTATGAGCAACCCAGAAGTACGTTCCTGAACTTTCAGTTTGCCTGTAGGGTTGGTTTTTTGTGCTCCAGAAGCTTCAGGGAAGCTCCTGAAGACTCCAGAGTGTGAAAAATGGCCTCAAAAGAAGGCCAAAGTCAGCTGGCCAGCGTACGCATGCATGCTGGTCAGCTGACAGGGCAACGCCTCATTTGCCAAGACAAATGGCTCTGCATGCCACCTGTGGCATGCGTGTCATAGGTATATAGGTATAATGATCATTAAGTGAGTGAAAGAATGGAAATGCAAATGGGCTGGTCACGTAGCGAGAAGAACTAATGGCAGGTGAACCAAGGCAGTCATGGAATGGATCCCACTTGATAAAAACCATCCATGAAAGAAACCTAAAACAAGGTGGATTGATGGCATTAGCAAGTATTGCAGGTCCCATTGGCAAAAGAAAGCTCAATACTGCATAGGTTGGAAACATACAGAAGAGGCCTTCATCCTTCAATGGATAGACAATGGCTAAAATGATGATGATGATTTAGCAAGAAAACTTTTATCAGCTTTTCAGAATTACAAATTACTCATTGCTTCCTCATTTTGCCTTCAGTGAGGGACTGATTGCTAATCCAATTTAACCTACAGTTTGACCATTCTACAGGGAAAGGAACTCATGTAAATGCATTATCACAAGTTATAGATTTGTGGAGCAAGACAAAATTTATTAATACATTTACATAAGAGTATGTAACAAAGAATTATAACTTTTTAAGCAATTATACATTTATCAAAAGTGATTTGAAGTTCAATAGATTGTTTCCTTGTTAAGTAAGATCTATTCAAAATTCTATTCTATATTTCTCCAAAAGGCAAGTAATATGTTAATAAAAATACATTGCACATATTTTAATTAATAGAAACTATTTTAATATCATTAATAAATATAAATAGGCATTGCAGCAAATATCTGGTTAATCAACAGCATAAAGTAAAAGCATTTGATTTGGCAGCCTCTATCATGTTGTGCTTCAATTTAAGCAATAGAAATGTTTTAACAGATCCACCTATCATTATCTCTCAGACCTCCATGACATTTAGAGACTCTTGAGTTCCATTAATTTGTGACATTTTTATCAACTTAAACATTAACATGGCAGGTTTTATAACTAACGCAACCTGAAAGGTGCAAGAATGTCAGCAACATCAATTACAAAAAAAAATTACAACTCTTGCTATCATCTCAGAGGTAATTTAATGAGTTGTAATTATTAGTCTAGATTCATTAGATTCATGTTCTCATGACCTCTTCATATTGGATTATAGTAATTCTTGGCTGGAAGGCAAGTTGGCTGGCATAGCTTTGCATTGTCTGCAGCTGACTCTACCAGGTAACAATAAGAGAAATCATGCTGAAGCAAATTGTTTCTCTCATTTATTTCCCATTGTATGATGGATTGACTTTGTATTAGATCCTATCATTAAGTTTCTATGATTTCTTCGGTCAGGCTTCTTTTTCATTTTTTCTACTTCTTTCTCTTTATTCCCCCTCTCCCTCTGCCCCTAAATCAGATTTATGTCAAGAGAGGTACGCTTGTGAATGTCTGATACAGAAAAATAAAGTAGCAAATGGATAAAGGATAATGAAAAGTTTCTGAAAAGTTAAAAATGTACGAATGGAGAGATGAAAAGCTCCAGGAAACAAGATGTGGTTCTAAAAATGAGAAGATCTGATCCTCAAACAAGGAGCAAGGCTATCTCTTTACTAAAATATTTTCAGCATTATGTTCTTTAGGGGTGTATATAGGGTATGGTTAAAAAAAAGTCAGAATGTCAACCACAATGGTAATTGAAGCTCTGCCAGTTTTTTATGTATGCCACATTTATGGTTTAAATAAAGAAGGATGGAACTGATTGCCCATTGTAGCAGCCATGTTTTTAACAGTAGTCTATAAACAGCTGGAAATCTTTCCAGGTGTTACCTCAGATATTTTCTACTAGATGCTTTCAATGAGTAGATGTTTTCTATGGGATGTTTGCTACCAGTGGAGGTTTTGACAACTTTGATCTTCTCTGCCTGTGATGTCTTGAGTTGAATAAAAAAAAATTAGAGCAACAAATATGTAAAAAATATAAAGATCAGAAAGTTGGAGTGGATTGCCTTAGAGGGAACTGCAGAAACAGCAACAAAATGTGATGTATCTCCTGGGTAGTGTCTTCTTATGAAAGAATCATAGGAGCAGAAACAAGGAATTGACAAAAGCAGATATCTTGAGTAACCAGCCATGTGTGAACTTAGCTGACCGCAACTTGATTTGAAATAGATGGAAAGATGGCTGTGTTTGAAGTGGAAGTGTTTTCATCAAGCTGCAAGAGGAAAGGTAGATATGCCTACTTTTTGAAAGCTGTGATTCCTTAACATGGTTCATGTAGCTAGGCTGCACCATATTTTAGTGGGACTTTCAACACAAAGAAAAAAGCAGAAACCTTCACTCTCACTTTTGAAAAATTTTACAATGTATTTTTTATTATTATTAGCTTGCAATCAAAAGTGGATTGCACAAGATAGAGGCTGAACTTTAGAAAATACTGGCTGATTTTTCCACAACCAGAACCTTAAATATCCAGAAGGCATGTAAGGTGATGGTTTATATAATAAAATTTAATAGTGTCTAATTCCCAATTTTATAAAAAGTGTGATTCCCTCCTATTTTCATGGCCATTTAGCCATTTAGAAGCTGAGCCACTTCCCAGGACATAGAGGTACTTGACTTCCTTACCTGGTGAGCAAAGCAGGTTACATGCATTTTTCTTGCAACCTACACTTGCTTAGCGGTGTCTTATTTTTTGCACAACTCAGATAATTAAAATATCTATTATTCAGGCTCAGTCACTATGACAAAGCATTACTGAATGCTGGTGGTCAGGAAAACAAATTTGAAAGCCTTCCTGACTCACACGAGCAATCCCTAAAGAAATTTGATTTTTATTGGATTCTACTTCTAACTCCAGCAGAAGGCAAAACTTAATTTATAGTATTAGAATAGAATAAAACTCTTTATTGTCCAAGCGTGATTGGACACACAAGGAATTTGTCTTTGGTGCATATGATCTCACTGTACATAAAGAAAAAGAAAATAAATATTAATAAAATTCATCAAGAATCGTAAGATACAACACTTAGTGATAGTCATAGGTTACTAATAAGCAATCAAATCATACTAGGAAACAAATAAACAATATAAATTGTAAAGATACAAGCAATATGGTTATAGTCATAAGTGGGAAGAGATAGGTACTAGGAAGGATGAGAAGAACAATAGTAATACAGTCTTAGTAAATAAATTGACAGTGTTGTGGGAATTAGTTGTTTAGCAGAGTGATAGTATTCAGGAAAAAACTGACCTTGTGTCTAGTTGTTCTGGAGTGCAGTGACATATAGCATTGTTTTGAGGGTAGAAGTTGAAACAATTTATGTCCAGGATGTGACAATTCTGTAGATATTTTTGCAGCCCTCTTTTTGATTTGTGCAGTCTACAGGTTGGCAATGGAAGGCAGATTGGTAGCATTTATTTTTTCTGCAGTTCTAATTATCGGTTGAAGTCTGTGTCTGTCTTGTTTGGTTGCAGAGCCAAACCTGACAGTTATAGAGGTGCAGATGACAGACTCAATAATTCCTCTGTATAACAGAATCCGCAGCTTTTTGGGCAGTTTGAGCTTTCTGAGTTGGTGCAGAAATAACATTATTGTGCTTTTTTGATGACATTTTTGATGTTAGGTGTCTATTTTAAGTCTTGAGATATGATAGAACCTAGAAACTTGAGGGTCTCTACTGTTGATTCTGTGTTCTCTATATTTTAAGAGGTGGTCGTATAGGAGGGTTTCTCCTAAAATCTACCACCAAAATACACTTTTGAGTGTATTTAGTTCAAGATTGTTCTGGTTGCACAACAAGTCTAGTTGTTCAATCTCTTGTCTGTATGCAGATTAGTTGTTGTCACAAATGATACAACAAATCACTGTTGTATCATCTGCAAACTTCAGTACTTTAACAGAGGGATCTTTTCAGATGCAGTTATTGGTATAGAGAGATAAGAGAAGTGGAGAGAGGACACAGCCCTGGGGGGCTCCTGTGCTAATTAAACAGATACAATAGAATAGCAGAGTTGGAAGGGACCTTGGAGGTCTTCTAGTCCAACCCCCTGCCTAGGCAGGAAACCTTATATTGTTTCAGACAAATGGCTATCCAACATCTTCTTAAAGACTTCCAGTGTTGGGGCATTCACAACTTCTGAAGGCAAGCTGTTCCACTGATTAATTGTTCTAACTTTCAGGAAATTTCTCCTCAGTTCTAAGTTACTTCTCTCCTTGATTAGTTTCCACCCATTGCTTCTTGTTCTACCCTCAGGTGCCTTGGAGAATAGTTTGACTCCCTCTTCTTTGTGGTAACCCCTACGATATTGGAACACTGCTATCATGTCTCCCCTAGTCCTTCTTTTCATTAAACTAGACATACCCAGTTCCTGCAACCGTTCTTCATATGTTTTAGTTTCCAGTCTCTTCTCTGCACTCTTTTTAGAGTCTCCACATCTTTTCTACATAGTGGCGACCAAAACTGAATGCAGTATTCCAAATGTGGCCTTATAAAGTGGTATTAACACTTCACATGATCTTGATTCTATCCCTCTGTTTATGCAGACTAGAACTGTGCTGGCTTTTTTGGCAGCTGCTGCACACTGCTGCCTCATATTTAAATGGTTGTCCACTAGAAGTCCACTAGGAGTCCACTAGGATTCCAAGATCCCTCTCGCAGTTACTATTGAGCCAGGTACCACCTATACTGTACCTGTGCATTTCGTTTTTCTTGCCTAAATGTAGAACCTTACTCTTACCTGATGTCTGATATCTGATGTGATTTTGCCTAACTTCACCTGCTGCTTCCTGTCTTTTAGGAAGCTTATGATCCATTTGCAAGTGTGATCAGGACGGGGTCAGTTGTAGGAGGCTTGGCTGTTGTAGGGGTGTCTAAGATGGGGATCGTGGAGATATGGTGGCAGTAATTTTCTCTCAAACCTACAGTAAAACGCATTCAGGTCATCTGCCAGTTGTTGATTTCCTTCAGCATGAGAAGGAGGTTTGCAGTAACTGGTGATATTTTTAAAAGTTTTCCACATGTTTGCTGATTCATTTGTTGAGAACTGATTCCTTAGCTTTTCACAGTAGCTTCTTTTTACTGCTCTGATCTCCCTTGTTGATATGTTTCTGGCCTGATTGTACAGCATTCTATCGCTTTTTGAACCGGGAGCAACCCACCTCTGCTGTGAGTTCATCCAAGTCTGCAGAGGTATCTTTAAAAACATTCCAATCAGTGCAGTCAAGGCAAGCCTGTAGCTTTAGCTTTGCCTACTCAGTCCAAGTCTTCATTGATTTAATTGCTGGTTTCATGGTTTAAAGTCTTTGTCTGTAAGCAAGTAGAAGGTGAATCATGCAATAATCAGATAATCAATGATTCCACAGCTGCTCATGGTAAATACCGATAAGCATCTTTTAATGTTGTGTAGCAATGATCTAAAATATTCTTGCCTCTCATGGGACAATTGATATGCTGAAAATATTTTGGTAGCTCTTTCCTTGTTACATTTGTTAAAATCACCTAACATAATCAGAAGTGAATCTGGGTATTTAACTTCAGCTAACATAATCCGGTTAGCTAGAGTTCGTAATGCATTGTTTGCACAAGTTTGTGGAGAAACATACACAGCAATTAGGGGATATGAGGAAAACTCTCAAGGAGAATAAAATGGATTGCAATTGATAATTAATGTCTCTAAGTCCACATCACATCATGCAAGAGATCACTTCTCTACCAGGTTTGATCCAAATTGTTTAGGAATGTAAAACAGCATTTTACAAACATGAATCCATAACTGTTGGGCTACAGCTTTCATAATTCCCAAACAGCTGATTTAAATAGATGATGATAAATATAATCCAAAAACATGAATATCTCAGGTTGGGAATAATAACAGAATCTTGAAAACTGTGGTACTTCTACTTTAGTATCAGAGAATTACATGGAAGCTGTGCTCAAGGCAAGTCTTCAGTAGGAAAAAGGGAATAAGCTGCCATTTCCAATGCATAATCTAAATTAGAATCTGTAGATTTTTTTAAAAAAAACAAGCAAGCAAACATGTAAATCATACCATGGCTAATCTAGGTTTCAATGCATGGTTCCTTTTGTTAAAAATAATTGTTTAACATTTTGTCCCTTCTCAGATATTTAGGAAATATGTCAATTATTATTTCTTGATAGAACACATTTATGCATTATCTTCTAATTTACCTTCACAAATCAATTAAAAATTGATTACCACAACATCCCTACTTAAAATGTTTTGATCTAGCGTTCATTTAATCCATATCTTTCTTCATCTTCAAGTTTATAAAACATTGATACATTTCCTTCTACTTTTAGCAAAGGTTTTCCAGTCTTTCAGAAAAATTTTTTTTCTGACCAAACAGGTGAATTTTGCCATTTCTGAAAATTCTGGCATTTTCACAGTCCATTTCTCCACTGCACTGTGGGGATTTCATTATTCTTTTGTAAAGAAATGTGTAAACAAAAGAGGGAAAAAGATGCTTTCTAGGAAACAATCACATGAAAGAATGGGGAATCTTCAGTGACTAAACAGACAGAGAAAGAAATTTATGAAGGACCTGTCCTAATGGATCAAGTAGCTAAAAGTGGCAGTGGGAAGTTTGTGCCATCAGAATAGCAGCATTCTGTAGAGTTAAAATAAAATATAAATTATTTATTTATTTAACCAATTTGCTCAAGGTAAATTGTAAATTAAAAATCACAACATAAAACCTACCCCTCCCCCGCTAGTTCATCTACTTTGGTTTCCTGTCTTGTATATTTGAAAGGGCTGAAATCAATCTTGCAAGTTCCAGTCACCACTTTTTTTCCAACTGCTTGATCCACATCATGATCCACAGGAAAGTTTCTTATTTTTCTTCTTATTCTTTTATGCTTTTCCTTTTAGTTTGCATTAGTTTTTATCTTTTTAATAGTTATTTTTAATAACTTTGCTATTAAAATGAATTTAATACCAGTTAGCCACATTCTCTCCCATCCACTGCCCCAACTCTACCCTGAATTAAGGGATTACAGATTGTAAAATGAAGCAACATTCTCTCCCAAATATTCCTTTTTGTTATGTCTAAGATTAGTAACTCACTTTGTCATGTATTTTTAACCTTTTCTTCTTCTGTTTTGAACCTTAACAAAAATTTATACATCTTTACTATTACATATTTCGTAAAGACCAAACTTAAAGACTCAAAAACCATCCCGTCTCCAAAAGGGCAAAATGGTGAAGATTGTAACAATGATGTCATTAAAGCCAATCTCTTCAACGCTTTTTTCAGTTCAGTCTTTGTCAACAGCAACGGCATCTTTCCCGCATTTCCTAGTCGTACCACAACCAATTGCAATGATCTAATCTACATTGATTTTACTGAAGATACCATCAAAAGGGCATTACACAACCTAAAGCCATCTCTGTCTATTGGTCTCAATGGAATATGTGCCTACTTTCTAAAAAAGCTCTCCACCGTCTCATCTGAACCTCTAAGCACCATCTGTGAAGTATCTCTAAGAACGAGCCCCTTGCCTGACCTATGATCATTAGCAACAGTCATACCTATCTTCAAAAAAGGGAGACCCCAGCCTTGTTGAAAAATAGAGATCAATCTTCCTTTGCTGCATCACCTGTAAAGTCATGGAATCTATCATTTACCAATCCATCACTTAGAGACAAACAACCTACTTTCTAATAAGCAATTTGGTTTCAGGAAAAATTTGTCCTGTAATCTGCAGGAGAAACTGCAAAAACATTTGGACCTCTCAACTTGACCAGGGTAAAGCAATAGATGCAATCTACATAGACTTCTGCAAAGCCTTTGAATCAATGGTACATGACAAACTTCTATTAAAACTAAGTTCTTATGGCATTTCTGGATCTTTGCACAAATGCATTGCATTTCTATCAAATAGTCAACAAATAGTCAAAATTGAAAACACTATATCAAACCCTGCACCAGTTAAGAGTGGTGTTCTCCAAGGCAGTGTTCTAGGACCAACACTCTTTCTACTTTACACAAATGACCTTTGTGATCATATTATAAGCAGCTGTGACCTCTTTACCGATGAAACTGTTTAATACCACAGATAATTCTACTACCTACTCATTTTGAAAGATCTAAGCCCCAGAGCTCACTATAACAAGAGACAACCTTATTTTATGAAGTTTTCTCTCTGGTAACTCTACGCTGCTAATGAGGGCATACAAAACCTTTGCCAGACTTATCCTTGAATACTGCTCAACTGCCTAGAACCCACAATGCATTTTGGACATTAATACGTTAGAGAGGGTCCAGAAGTATTTTACAAGAAGAGTACTCAACTCCTCTGCTCATAATAAAATTCCTTATACCACCAGGCTTGTAATTTTAGGTCTGGATAACCTTGAACTACACCATCTATGTTCCGACCTAAGTTTATCTGCCATAACATCTTAACTGTTAATGACTACTTTTACTACCACAATAACACAAGGGCTAGCAATAGATACAAACTAAATGTAATCTGCTCTAATCTTGATTGCAAGAAAAATGACTTCAGCAATGGAGTAGTAAATGTCTGCAACACTCTACCTGATCCTGTTGTTAGTTCCTCTAACCCCCATACCTTTTACCTTAAGCTGTCTACCATGGAACTTATACATTTCTTAAGAGAGGCCTAAGGGGGCATGCATAAACACACCAGCGTGCCTACCATCCCTGTCCTACCATCCCTGTCCATCCCTGTACATGCATATGTTTATGTACTCATTTTATGTGTTTATGGCTATGCTTTGCTTATTTATATCCATTTATTTGTGTCCATGTCAATGTCTATAGTGATACTTGTTTCCTTGTTGACAAAAGTAAATAAATAAATAAATAAATAAATAAATAAATAAATATTCATCATTTTGTACATAGTTCAATTTCAAATTGCATTCTGTGTTTTTCCCTTCCAATTGTCTTTTTATCCATGTTATTTTTTTTCTTTAAGTGCACAAATGAAAACCATTGAAATCCTTCTGAAGTCAGTCATTATGAATTGGAGGAAACATTTGGTGTTCAAGGGTTGCTCCAGCTATCGTGGTTGTGATTCCATTCAATTTCCAGAGTGCTGAAGGGAACCATGGACAAGGGATTGTGGGAAGCAATATTAAAGAGTAAACATGTAATATGAAAACAATAATAATAAAGCTGAAACAATAGCATCTAGAAGCAGGAATTTGCTATTGACATAATGGATACATCATCATATTTGTCAAAAATGTCCAATAGCACTGCTATCTATGTGGCTATTTGCTTTTTATAGCTTGTCCATTGCTCTTATAATATTTCCACATGCTGAGAAAAGTCTTTTATGGTCAGGTATCAGCGTAAGTATTCCATGCTAAAATTGAATTGAATGCTGAGTAGATTTAGAACAAGTTTTCTAAAAGAAAAGTTGGCACATTGATGTTTACCTGCATTTGGACATTGGTAGCTGTAACAGTTAAGTGCGTAATTAGCAGAAGCAATAACCTTGTTCAAGAATTGCTGGCTTTAAATTATGTTAAAGTTGAGGCATTTTCTTTCTGTTTTCTATTTGAAAAGAAAATTGTTCTTGTGCCTTCCAATGCAATAAAGTAGAATTAATTATCCTCACTGCTGACTGAGGCTGATATGGTAAAACAAGGAAAGATTCATAATCAAGAGAACTGGAAAGGCTGATAACTGAGCATTATATTGCTGAGAAAGAGAGAACGCATTTGTCACTTATTATTATAATAATCCCAAAGCAGTATGGTAGAATGGAATGTTCACAGGGAAATTGTCTTATATGGCTTCTAAGAATAAGGGCAGCTTAGTAGCTTGCATGATAAATGAACACTAGACAGCCTAGGAAGTAGACTTTGAAAAAAACATTCAGAATACATGTGACATGACCAAAGGTATCTAGAAGAGCATCCTATTTTTTATTACACAAATTGATGCCCTTGAAACATTCATAACCAGGACATAAGAGCAATCATCCTGATTTTTAGAGGGATCCAGTTTCAGGTCTTTGGTAGTATACAAAACTTTGGTTTTAAAAAATATGTCAATGTGTTATATTTTTAGTTAAAAGTTCAAATGAGAGAGATTATGATGCACAATAATGCTGAATTGTGTCCAGATGTCACTCTGCTTGAAGATGCCAGTCATAGGCTGGGCATCCAAGTTGTGGAGCTTGCTAGGCAAAGAGCATGTGACGTTGGATCAAAGAGAATATGTACAAAACATATTGCTAGCAGTTGATGGAATCTTCTTCATAGCCAGTAATTCCATGACAAAGGTCAGTGAATTTCCCTGGTCTTGATCTTAAAGCCAATATCACCCAAAATTACCACCAATGGCTCTCCTTAACTTGCAGTAGAAAGATTTGGTTAAATATGTACAGGTGCTTGAGATAAGGCTTTACCTACCTTTTCAGTTGCCTGAATGACAAGTCTTGAGCATGAAAATTCTCCCTGCTGGTGACATGCCACTCTAACTATGTTCAGGACATGGATTGAACAGTCTCTTGCAAGATTGGTGGATTTGGGGAGGGATAAAGAGGGAAATTAGTGGGAATTCACATAGTGGATGAAAATAAATAACTTCCACTTCATCCTAGGTCCATTCTCTGCCTTTCAGCTTATCAGTCATGCTATTTTGGGAGATACAGTAGGTCTACCAGTCTAACAGAAGATCAGAATAACATGAGTTCAGAAACTTTCTGAGGATTGGATCGCAAGCAGTGAGGAAAGGTTATGAAGAGCATTGTGGATATTACCTTCTACATTAACCTGCATCCCTCATCAGACATATGACATCATTTAAGCTAGAAGGGGAAAGGAGCAGAATTCTGTCAATATTAGTGAAATTCCACTTTATTTCAAATTGTTAAGTGTTGCAACAGAACGTTAGTACAGTACAAGCAGCAAGAAGCTAACAGTATTCAGAAGCAAAAAAGACCCTGGAATTGGCAAAATAATATCTGCCTTTCTAATAAAATGAGTGAAAAGCATGACTGATATAAAATCCCATGTCAACAAAAGCTGCTGATAACTCATTTGGGACAAAACCAGCAAAACCCATCTGGCAGAACCTGGCTCTCCTTCTCAGCTTAGAGTGAACTCCTGTGAAGTAAGTGCTAGTTCTGTTCTTTAATCAAAGTACATACATACAGATCAGTGATGGGATTCAAAAATGTTTACTACTGGTTCTGTGGGTGTGGTTTGGTGGGCATGGCAGGGGAAGGATACTACAAAATCCCCATTCCCTACTGATCAGCTGGGACTCTGCAGGCAGAGAATAGATGGGGGCGGGGCCAGTCAGAGGTGATATTTATCGGTTCTCTGAACTACTCAAAATTTCTGCTACTAATTCTCTAGAACTGGTCAGAACCTACTGAATACCAACTCTGATATAGATTCAGCAGCTTTCTGGAGGAAGATTAGATTGTGTGTGTGTGTGTTTGTGTGTTTGTGTGTGTGTGGTTAGACCTTCCTCCATGGAACATATATATAGGCCAAGGGTTACTCCTGCAGTCCAACCAAACTGTTGCCAGTAACCAGAGAGGGAGAGACATGTATGCAAGAGTCAGTGGTGGGATTCAAATAATTGAACAACCGGTTCTCTGCCCTAATGACCATCTGGGTAGGTGGGGCTTGGTGGTCATGTGACTGGGTGGGCATGGCCAACTCAACGTTACTCACATTGATGGGTGCTTCGTCTTAGCTGTTACAATGTAATGAGGGTTAACCGGAGAGGCAGTTTCTGTAAGCAGGTCAATAAAGATTAGGCTAGAAACAACAACAGAATGTTTCTTTCCTGCCTTCCTTACAGGATTAGCCCTGTAAGGTAGGAAAAAAAACAAAAGGAGATTTCTTTCAACAATCGGTTCTCTGAACTACTTTGAAAGTTACCAACCGGTTCTCCCGAATAGGTGCGAACTGGCTGAATCCCACCACTGGCAAGAGTGCAAGGCCCCGCTTGCATCAAGACCATCAATGGACTATTGTAGAATGTTCACACTTTGTTGGGAGAGCAGGAGAAACACTAATTTTGAAGTTAAACATTTAAAGAGGGATGTGAGCTGCCTTAGGGAGGGTTAGGAATAAGAAAAAAAGCTGTACAGATAGTCCTTGAATTACAACAGTTCACTTAGGGACTGTTCAAAGTGACTTATGACCATTTTTCACACTTATGGTCATTGCAGCATGCCCATGGTCACACGATTTACATTTGGATGCTTGACAACTGACTCACATTTATGACGATTGCAGTGTCCTGTGGTCACGCAATGACCTTTTACAATCTTCTGACAAGCAAAGTCCATGGGGAAGCCAGATTCACTTAACAACCATGTTACGAATTTAATGTCTGCACATCCACTTAACAAAGGCGGCAAGAAAAGTCATAAAATGGGGCAAAACTCACTTAACAAATTTCTCTTTTTTTTCTAGTAGTATAAATTTTGGGCTCCATTGTGGTCGTAAGTTGAGGACTACCTGTATTATGTCAACATGTCTTCTAAACACAGTTAGCTTAGCATTATCATGTTATACTGAATGGAACATGAGGGTAAGCCCCTGTCACTGATATAAATCTGGGCAAGCTTTTCCATGGACACTGGGGATATTGTAGAGCTGGAGGAAAATTTGAGTAACTGGGAAGGGACTTCAGATGATTTGAGTCCAAAGAAAATTGAGACACATTTAGTTTTTCAGAGCACAGGAGAGATAAATCAGATCTGTGGAGTCTTTTTTTCATAATCTTGCTTAAATATGCATTATTTGAAGATGTACCATTTTACATCTCTTACATTAAATTTAATTGGATCATTTATATAAAAGAAGAAACAAATACTATTTCTAAACTTTCTCCAGGACACCTGTAATTATATAATAATTGTGTACACGTCTATTGTATAATTTGCCTTTCCCCACTTAAACTGAATAGCTCCCAAACTTGCAGGTTTTGCTATATATATCATCTGAGAAGAGAAATAATAAGTGAGAAAGAATCAAGGTTGATGTAAAAGAAATAATGGAATAAAGAAATATACCTCTTACATCTAGGACGTTTTGCAGTGGAGAAAGCTTGAGAAAATAGTTAAATTGAAGAACAGAGAAATACATGCCGCATATTTCTTAAATGCCACTTTTTAATACATTTGTAAATGTGGGTTATGCCACTGTATCATTCAGCTGCAACAAAATACACTTTAAAACTAGATAAGCTAAGTCATACTAAAATTTAAAAATAATAAGAAAACAGGGCCGTGGCTGAATATCTTATTCTCTTCTTCTAGTATAAACATGGCTTGATTAATATTGTAAAAAGCAGCAGTGTTGCTATCCATTTTAAACAACAATTTTCTTTTTGCAGGTTCAGAAAAACAAATAGTAGGACCAAAGTTTTTCAGTTTTGAAATTCCTATATATGAATATGGGTCAATTCTCTAAATGCAAAACTCCTTCCTTTTAGAGATTATGTAATGGCTGCCACGTTACTGTGACATATTTAATTCTAGATACAGTTTGAAAGCAGCTCTCATGCTACAGTAGATAAAAGCTGAAAGAGTCAGCAACTTTACAGTAATACCAAATTAGATGGGTTATCATTTGTAATCCTCTTATAATACCAAATCAATATTTGGCATGCCCTTATCTTGGTGGCAAGCTCACACCAATAATATCTGCCTTTCAGTGGCAAGTGAAGAACTGGCATTTTATTTTCATATCTGTGACTTAGCATCTATAACTTGAATACTCTTTCTCTCCCTTAAATGCCTATTTATCAATTTTACTATAATTGTGTGTTTTAACTATTCCTATTTATTTAACTTGATTTTATACTTTTACCTAGGTTTTTTTTTTGGGGGGGGAGAATTGTAATCCATTTTTTAAGTCTTACAGATAGTGATAATCTGGATAGTGATTATCCAGATTATCCATCCATCCATCCATCCATCCATCCATCCATCCACCCATCCATCCATCCATCCATCCATCTCAAATTATCCAATAGAAAGGACTGCTACTGTGATACATTCATTAAGCAAAGATAAGCTTGACCCAAGAATGTTATAATTATTCTTTCTTGGTGTCTTTCACTGGCAGATAAAGATACTTTGGGGGATTCATTTACTGCCACATATCATTTTAAATTTAGATTGACTATTTTTTATAGTTTGTATAGACTATAAAATGATATGTGGCAGTAGGACTATTCACAGATTTCCAGATACTTGTTTTTGCTGGAAATCTTTAATGAGCCAAACATTCAGTTTTGTTGAAGTCACAGAAGTATAACTAAGCAACTCTAAGAGTATATTTACATCTTTTTAAAAATTTATAATTCAGGGAATACTGTACATGCATTCCAAAGTGGAGGAAAATTCCAATGTAGTTACATTTATAAAGTATCCAGACATTCAAAAATGGAAATATCTGACATACTCAATTTCTTCCATATCACACTTTTGCAATTCTTATTTCAATTCTTCAGAATTGAATTCAAAGAAAGCTTTAGACTATGCTGTTTTGTAAAACCAAAACTGTACTTTATTAGACAAAATTGGATTTTGATGAGCTCCAAGGGAAAATTGGTTGGATCCAAAGGTTTGAAATATTGAAGGAGAAAAGTGTACAAGAAGCTTGGAACATGCTATTGAACAAGATATTTAAGCTGCAATTGTACACAGTTTCTGTAAGAATAAAAATTGGGGGGACGGGGGGCGGGGAGTCATGGATTCACAGAGTTCTCTAAAACACTGAAGAGAAAAAAAAATGGAAATAACAGAAGAAGCATAAGAAGAATACATGTATTCTCCAAAGTGGGAAGAGGCCATATTATAGAAACAAAGAATTAGCAGTTAGGCAGCATCTTTTCTAATTTTAATAAAATTTCTAACACAGTTTATTAAAATTGGAAAAGATGCTGCCAGACACCCAATTCTTTGCTTCTATAGACTAATATGGCCCTCTTCCCACACTAGAGAATACAGGTAGTCCTCAATTTACGACCACCATTTTGCCCAAAATGTCTGTTGTTAAGTGAGACATTTGTTAAGTGAGTTTTGCTCCATTATACAACCTTTCTGGCTGTTTAGATTTAGATTTTATTTAGATTTAGATTTTATTAATATTTGTAGGCCGCCCTTTTCCCTGAGGGGACTCAGGGCAGCTCACATAAAATCAGGGAGGGGGAATACAGACATTGACATAGAAACATATAATAAAATAGTAAGCAACATACATTCATCATTCGGGAGGGGCGGCTATCCTTGTCCCCAGGCCTGACGGGCTAGCCAGTTCTTAAGGGCTGTGCGGAAGGCCTGGACGGTGGAGAGGGTACGAATCTCCATGGGGAGCTCGTTCCAAAGGGTCGGGGCTACTACTGAGAAGGCCCTCCTCCTTGTAGTTGCCAGCCGGCATTGGCTGGCCGATGGAATACGGAGGAGGCCTAATCTATGTGATCTTATTGGTCGCAGGGAGGTAATTAATTAAATGAATCACCACAGTTGATAAGTTAGTAACATGGTTGTTAAGTGAATCTGGCTTTGCCATTGAACTTACTTGTCAGTTGGTCCTAAAAGGTGATCGCATGACCCCCTGGGACACAGCCAAGTGTCATAAGCATGAGTCAGTTGCCAAGCATCTGAATTTTGATCACATGATCATGGGGAATGCTACAAAGGTCATAAGTGTGAAAAACGGTTATAAGTCATTTTTTCCAGTGCTGTTGTACTTTGAATTGACTACCTATAGTTGTATTCTTCTTTTTTCATCTATACTAGTGTTGTGGCCCAGCAAGAGCCGTTGGAGCTGCCACCAGACTCCGACAGTGAGTGGCCCTATGAGTCGGCTCTGGAGGATGTGGAGGACCCTGGACAGGGTTCCAACTCTGAGCAGGGCGCAGAGAGGCTGGTTGGCCACCAGGAGGCGCCTGAGCCTTGGACCAGTGGGGAGGATACAAGGGAGTGTGATCCGGATGTCAGTAGTGAGTTGTTCCTTATGCCCGGCACCGAAGAGCTAATAGCGTCAGGAACAGTTGCACAGTTACAGGAGGTAATTGCACTCAGCTGGTGGTCATTAGGCTCCTCTCCAGACTATAAAAGGACTGCTTGTGCACACGCCCCTTTTGCAAACGTCAACACAGGAACTAATGTTGGAGAACATTAGTGTGAGCTTGGCAGGGTGGATTGCTGCTACGGCTTATCTGTGCTGGATTGCTGCCCAAGCTTGTCTGTGCTGGTTTGCTGCCAAGGGCCTGTCTGTCTGTTAATTAAATGCCGTAACTTATCTTTGGCTCGGAGTGTGTTGGTGTGGAACGAGGGGGGTCAGAACAACTAGTCACACCTTTTCTAAGGTTCTATGAGACTCCAGAGTTCCAGCAATTGTAAGAACTGTGTCAGCAAAGTTAAAGCTCAGACAAAGCAAAAACTTGTGAAAGTTATTAAAAACAGTTTTAAAAGAGTTTTTTTTTGGGTGTAGTAGAACAAAAAAGAAAAGCCAAAGAGACTTTAGGGCAAAGAGGAAGTGCTGATTTCATAATTTGTGGATTCAAGAAGGCTGAAATTAATTCCTATTTTGTCTCTGTCTCCTACAATAAAGTAATTCTCTAGCAGGGCAGTTTTGTGCCTCCCAAGTGAGCTGCAGTTTACAATGTACAAGGACCAGAAAGAGAGACTTTAGCTGATTAAAATAATCTATATATCCAAAACTGGGAAGATTATATTCTGAAGAAACTAGTATAGATGATTACAGAATACCCTCAATAATCTTTGAAAACTTCTGAGGTTTTGATTAGGTTCCAAAAGATTGGAGAGCAAACATTGACCTGATCTTCTAGAACAAGGATCAGAAAAGCCAGATCTATGATCTTGATCTCTATACTCAGCAAGGTCCTAAAAAGATCATTAAATGGCACAATTGGAACTACTTCAACAGGCATGCTATAATTTGTAGAGGTTGCAAACAAATCATGCCAGACTTACTTTATTTTCTTCTTTGACTTATTAGCTAATTAGAACAAGGGAATGCCGTAGACATAGCGTACCTGGGCTTCAGCATAGCCTTTGAGAGACTCATGACGTTCTCTTTAATAAAGTGGAAAATGTGAGATAGATAATACTATTAGGCAGATTTTCAGTTGGCTCAATGCACTCAAAGAATCTTTTCTAATGGTTTAAATTTAACTTGGAGGGAAATACTAAGTAGAGGACCGTAGTGTTGTCCTCAGTTCTGCAGTATCACTGTAGTTTCCCTGCAGAAATAATTGAGAGAACACTTATCAAATTACCAGATGACACAATGTGAACATGAACATGAACTGACAGTACATTGCAGCAACTAAAGAGGCAAATGATACCATAGTGTTCATTAACACGAGCACGGATCCCAGTTCATGAGAAGTAATTGTTTAGTTCTACTCCAGTTCTATAAGAAAGAAGTTTCAAGCTATGCATTTATCAGTCAGTGAACAGGTTATCAGGTAATGAATTCCCCTTTACTAGTCCTCAAACAAAGGCTGGATGATCATTTATCAGAGAAGCTCTAATGCAGTAGTCCCAACCCGCAGGCCATGGCCAACAGTGACGTGCGGTGAGGTTTATGCCCAGTGAGGCAAGCGGGCAAAAGCCGCCTATGTCTGCCACCCTATGTCTGCCAGCGCCGGGGCTTCACTAGGGCTTTCCGAAAGCTGCCCCCGAAGCCCCAAGACATCCTGCTCTATGGCCGGTGAGGCGGCATGGCTTTAAAGTCCCAGCACCGCGCCGGCCATAGACCAGGACACGTCTCGCTCTATGGTGGGCGCGGCAGCATGGCTTTAAAGTCCCGACACCACATCGGCCATAGAGCGGGATGTGTCCTGCTCTATGGCAAGCACAGCGGCATGGCTTTAAAGTCCTGGCACCGCATTGGCTATAGAGCAGGATGCGTCCTGTTCTATGGCGGGCATGGTGGCATGGCTTAAAAAAATAAAAAATAAAGTGCCAGCCCGTGTGCCTGCAGAGGCGTGTAAAAAAAAAAACACACACACACACACATTACTTATAATAATACAAATTACAATTACTTACAAATTACAATAATTTTGAATTCCTCCCCCCTCCCTCTGACCCACATACCTTTTCCAGCTGTTTCAAAGAGGATTTCAACTCTGCTCTTGTCTGCCATGATGAAAATGTAAAAAAATGTAAAAAGAAAAAGGTAAGAGCTGCTGGTCAGGCTGGATTAGCTGCTGCCAGAGCCTCTAATGGATGACTCTGCTTAGCTGTTTAAAAAAAGCCTCTAAAAAAGTGCCCTCTACAGGAGGAGGGAAGAGAACCACATGCCTCATCTACCTAAGGAATTTTTCACCTTTTAACCCTTGCTTAACTCTGCTCAAATGATCATAAAAATAGACTAAATGAGGCACGTGGTTCTCTCGCCTCCTCCTGCAGAGGGCACTTTTTTTAGAGGCTTTTTTAAACAGTTAAGCACTAAGCAGAGTCTTCCACTGTGACTCTGGCAGCAACTACCTCAGCCTTTTTCCTTTTAAATTTCCTTTTCTTTTCATGATGACAGTGGTGAGGCCCTGCCTCCCCTGCCTCCAGTGACTGCATGTCACTGATGGCCAACTACCAGGCTACGGCCCATTTGGAACAGGGCCATGTAAGCGATGGGTGAGAGTGTATGCACAGCTCCATTTGCACCAGCAGTGGGCGTTCATTCTCATGCGCGCAGTTCCATTTGCTGCAAATAGAGTTACACATGCTGATGCGCAACTCGTACAGAAACATCCCCTTCCCCCGCCATCCACCAAGCCAGAAAGGTTGGGGACTTCTGGTCGAATGGATCATATACTCATAACATTTGTAGGTTGATTAGATAAATTCTGAAGTAGCTTGCAGATCTTTGATTCTATGATTCTATATGGGTAAATTATTGAAATTGTTTTAGTTTGATTATAAAACAAAGTTTTGAGAAGAATTGGTACTTACAAAGGGACTGATTTTTTAAAAGAAATGAATATGTCTTTATCTAAAGAGATTTATATTGATTTTCCTTAATTAAGTCCTCTATGTTAAGGTTTAAGGTTGTTTTTAAAATCTTAAAAATGAACATGCCAGAAAAAAGCAGTATTTTATTTTGAAATGTTTGAAGTGGTTTCTCCCCCAAAGTTTAAAGATTCTACACTTAACTGAAAGAAAGATAACTCTCAATACTGCAAAATATGCTTCCTTTTGCAAGTCTGTTTCATGGTAATGATGCAATCAAAATACAGTGTCTTGTACTAGTTTTTGATAGGAGATTTCTTAAATGATAAGCATTTGCTGCTGCTTCACAAGCACTGCACAAGCACTAGCACTGATGATGTTGCCTCATTGGGTAATTAAACCTCTAACAGAAAAGTATACATGTAGTTCAGGATTAAACACGAAGGACTCTACAATAAAATGTTTCCAAGTAAACAACCAAGCTCAGAGATCACCAAGGTCTCCATAAACCTAAGCTCCTGTTTCACCAAGAATGACCTAAACACTATGAATTGTCCTAATGAATGCTGAGTTCATGGTTCAGATGTTTGAAGTGCACATCCCTACATGCATAGCAGTTTATGTAAAAGAATTCCCAATCCAGTCTACCTGATTAAAATGTCTCAATGATTGTAACACAGTCTTCTGATACACAATTTATTCTTTATAGAGGCATTTTCTACAGTGGGATCTGAGGTGGCGCAGTGGTTAGGGTGCAGTACTGCAGGCCACTTCAGCTGACCGTTATCTGTAGTCAGCTGACTGTTATCTGTAGTTCAGCGGTTCTAATCTCGTTGACTCAAGGTTGACTCAGCCTTCCATCCTTCCGAGGTGGGTGAAATGAGGACCCAGACTGTGGGGGCAATATGCTGACTCTGTAAACCGCTTAGAGAGGGCTGAAAGCCCTATGAAGTGGTATATAAGTCTAACTGCTATTGCTATTGCTATATGTTGGATACACTCATATCCAAAAAAGAGGGGGAAACAGATCCAGGAAACTACAATCAGTCTAACATCAATATCTGGGAAGATTCTGGGAAAGATCATCAAAAAACAGATCTGCAATCATTTAGAAACAAATAAAGTTATAAATACAAACCAGCAAGGGTTTGTTAAAAACAGATCACGCCAAACTAATCTTATTTCATTCTTTGATGAAGTGACTAAATTAGTAGACCAGCAAAATGCTGTGGACATGGAATACTTAGATTTCAGTAAGGCATTTCACAAAGTAGAGCTCAATCTACTTATTGGTAAGCTAGAAAAATGTGGGATAGACAGCATTATCACCCAATGGATTTGCACTTGGCAGACAACTGTCCTCAATGAGTAGTCCTTAATGGTACTACATCTACATGGAGGGAAGTAAGCAGTGGGGAACCTGAGTTTCCATTTTAGGCCCAATACTCTTCAAGATGACACTAAATACTCTTCAAGATGACACTAAAGTGGCAGGAATAGCCAATAGCCCAGAAGACAAGCTCAGGACCCAGATTTAACAATGGTCCCTACCCAACAACATGAAAATTAATGTGGAGAAAAGCAACATTTAGGAAGAAAAACCAAAGGTGCCTGGCTCAAAAACTCTAGCTGTGAGAGGGGCTTGGAGTTCTAGTGGATGATCAGTTAAATATGAACCAGTAGTGTGTGGCAGTCAGTGATGTGCGGTGTGGATTATGGTTGCTGAGGCAAGAGCGCAGCAGCAGCGAGAAGCAACGTCCCCGCCGCTGTGTCCGACAGGCATCTCACATTTATGTCCACTATATATGCGAGATGCCTGTTGAACACAGTGGTGGGGATGGAAGAGGCGGCAGGGCGAGGCAGTGGGCAGTGGCCGTGACAGCACCTGGTGGAGAGATGTGCACCGGGCTGGGCTTCGTTAGCTTCTCCCTGCTGGAGGACGCGCAGCAGGCCCTGAGCAAGATCCGCATCTTCGGCGGCCCCCGGGTCAACCAGGCGCTGGTGCGGCCCAAGAAGAAGCGAAGGGCACCAGGAGAAGGCAGCGGCGATGAAGAGGCCCCCCAGGAAGCGCTGGAGTCCCCCAAGGCCAGGGGGCCCCCCAAGAAGGCACGGCTGATCATCTGCAACCTCAGCTTCAAGTGCACTGAAGAGGAGCTGAAGAGCACCTTTGCTGCCTTCGGGACAGTCCTGGAAGCCTCCCTGCCCAGGAAGCCCAATGGGAAGCTCCGGGGCTTTGCCTTTGTGCAGTTCAGGAATGTCCTGGAGGCGGGAAAAGCCCTGAAGGGGATGAACATGAAGAAGCTCTGCCACCTTGCCCCCCGCCTCCTCCGTCCTGCTGCTATGGCAGACATAAATGTGAGATGCCTGTTGGACACAGTGGTGAGAATGTCCCTGCCGCTGCCACGCTCTGCCGCCTCACCCCCCGCCTCCTCCGACCCCACCGCTGTGTCCAACAGGCCAGGTGTCTTGCGTTTATGGCGGACATAAATGTGAGATGCCTGTCAAACACAGAGGCGAGAACGTCCCTGCCGCTGCCATGCTCCCCCACCTCGCCCCCGCCTCCTCCGTTCCAGCCACTGTGTCCAACAGGTGTCTCGCATTTATGGTGGACATAAACGTGAGATGCCTGTCAGACACAGCGGCGGGGATGGAGGAGCCGGCAAAGAAAGGGGAGAGGAGGAGGAGGAGAAAAGGGAGGGGGGAGCAGGACAGGGTTCCCAATGGGGGGGAGAGGGCTCCCCCTCTCTTCTCAAACAAACTCTCTCTCAAATTGAGAGAGAGTTTGTTTGAGTGAAGTGAAGAAAGAAACACATGCACACACACACATACACAAATTACTCACAATAAAAAATTACAAATTAAATTATGATAATTTTGAATCCCCCCCCCTCCATCCGACCCACATACCTTTTCTAGCTGTGTCACAGAGGATTTCAACTCTCCTCTTGTCCGCCCGCCATGATGAAAATGTAAAAAATGTAAAAATAAAAAGGCAACTTAGGGAAGAGTTGCTGCTGCCAGATCAGGAGGCAGAGAACCACGTGCCTCCTTTGCATAAGGAATTTTTTGCCTTTTAACCCTTGCTTAACTCTGAGCTTAACTCGGGTTAAAAGGCGAAAAATTCCTTATGCAAAGGAGGCCCGTAGTTCTCTCACCTCCCCCTTCAGTTAGCACTAAGCAGAGTCATCTACTGTGACTCTGGCAGCAACTACCTTAGCCTTTTTCCTTTTAATTTTTCTTTTCCTCATGACACTGGTGAGGCTCCGCCTCCCCTGCCTCCCCTGACTGCACGTCCATGGTGGCAGTCGTAAAAAAAAGCTAATATAATCCTTGGTCGTATAAACAGAGGCATAGAATCAAAATCACACGAAGAATTGGTACCTTAGTAAGACCACACCTGGAATACTGCATCCAATTTTGGTCACCACATTACAAAAAAGATGTTGAGACTATGGAAAAAGTGCAGAGAAGAACAACTAAGATGATTAAATGTCTGGAGACAAAAACATATGAAGAACAGTTGCAGGAATTGGGTAGGAGTTTAGAGAAAACGACTAGGGGTTACATGATAGCAGTATTCCAGGATTTGAGGGGCTGCCACAAAGAAGAGGCAGTCAACTTATTTTCCAAAGCACCAGAAGGCAAGACAAGAGATAATGGATGGAAACTAATTGAGGAGAGAAGCAACCTGGAATTAAGGAGAAACTTTATAACAGAACTTGCCTTCAGAAGTTGTGGGTGCTTCATTGTGGAGGTTTTTAAGAAAAGACTGGACAGTCTTGTCCGAAATGGTATAGGGCCTCCTGCTTCAGCAGGGGGGTGGACTGGAAGACCTCCAAGGTCTTTTCCAGTTCTATTCTGATTGAATATGGGATGTGGTCCTCTTTTCAGAGCTTCTACCATAAATTAAAAACCTTTTATTTGCCCCTGTAGTTCTTAAATTTCCACATCTACCTTATCAACCACTGCTCTAATAATTATTTATTAACTTGATTTTATTGTCATATTGCTTTATAACTTAATTTTTATTGCAGAACATAATTTCAATTTTGACTGGTCTGATGGCTTCAAATTTGGAAGCTGGATGTTAATGCTGTAAATAAATAATATTCAGTGCATTTGGATATTCATGTCTATAAGCCTTACATTTGTTAGAAGCTATATTTTTACCCACAATCCTGGAATAAAAAATAGAAAAACACAACAGTTTCACAGTAATTTGTTTCTTTTGGTATCTTTATACATTTAAGAACAATCATTTTTGCAGTTAGAAAGTAATTATCTCAAAATAAGCTGCCTATTCATTGATGATGACCAAGCCAAATTCCAGCTAGGCTGCATAATAGTTTTCAGACATAATATAATGCAAAAAGCATTCCCATTGCTTTTCATTATATTTCACTGATGCAGAGATTTTGTCTGAGTAGTATTATTTATTGTTAGTTTTCACTACTACTTCCAGTAAACAAGATATAGTACTTTTAAACTAAATTGCAGCTTAGATTTTTTTTAAAGATTTTTTAAAAATCATTTTGAAAGATCATTTTCTAACTAAAGTCAAAAGCTAAAATATTCCCCCCTGAAATGATAGCAAAAGTAAATAATTTAGGTCATCTGATAAATAAAGATATGAAAAATTGATAATTTCAATTTCTTAATTGCTCCAGAGCAAACTAGAATATATAGTATGTAGGTGTGTGTGTGTGTTTGTGTGTGTGTGTGTGTGTGTATACACACACAAACACACATACACATACACTTATACATACATACATGCATACATAAATAAACTGGTTTAATGGTTTGGTGGCCTGGGTCTCTGGCAGCGACTGAGGCCTGCCATGCCCCGAAACCGTTCTCTTGTTTTTTGCTTTTGTGCATACGCATAACAATTTTTATCACACTGCATATGCACAGCGTGCATCAAGCATGTGCACATGCATGAAGTGCACAAATGAACCAGCAGTAGTGACTGTTGGAACCCATGTGTATGTGTGTGGGGGGGGGGGCACCTCTGGCTGGCCATGCCCAGCCGTCCCAGGAGTTTGCACGTAGCCAGTTTTGGATGCAAGGTAAGTGCAGAGCCCGCACGGAGGGGAAAAATGGGTCTCCTGGAAGATCTCCAAAGCCCGGGGGAGGCAGTTTTTGCCCTCCCAGAGACTCGAGGAAAGTCTCCGGAACCTGGGAAAGGTGAAAATGCCTTCCCCCCTGCCATGGTGCAGGGAACTGACTAGTCCATGCCCACCATGGCTACGCCCACCCAGAAATCAGGCAGAGAACCTATTGCTGAAATTTTTGAAGCCCACCCAATAGCTTCTATATTATTCAGATAACTTTTACTTCTGCCTTTAAATCAAACTATAGTTTCCCAAGTTGAGGAGGAAAGCAAACAGCCTCTGCATATTCTAAAGAATTCACAAACTTGTTTTTAGAAACAAGATCATGGTATGTTTAGCAGAAGACTCAAACTTTATGAATGGATGAATGAGAGCCATTTCTCTTTTGAACATTTATTCATGCTCAGAAAGCACCTATGCAGAAACAATGCATCTATACTAGGGATTCCCAAGCTCAGGCCATTGCCCACTAATGGGCCACAGCCCATTCAGAACTGGGCTGCACAAGTGGGTACTCGTGCAGTTCTACTGGCGGGTACTTGTACGCATGCCCAAAACTCCATTTGTGTCCACCTGCTGTTTACATAAATAGAGCTGTGTGCACATGTGCCTCCTACTCACATGAAATAATCTCCCCTCCCGTGTCTCCCCTTCGGCTGCCAAGCCAGATAGGTTGGAGACTGCTGAACTACAGAACTATTTATCATATATCTTAATATATATTTTTTAGCAATAATGATTGTTTTGATTCCTCTTAGTGGGCTTGATTCAGAATTTAATTATGTTCAAAATCAACTGCTTGAAATTAATGAAGCAAGTTAGTCATCCAAACAGAAATAGCTGAATTCAACTAAATCTTAATGCAACTCATTTTAGCATTTTTATTTCTCTGAAATAGATTATTTGACAAATAATCATATCCTTGCGATTACAATAAGCTGCAATTGCAAGACAAATCAAGAATGAGTGATCAGATACATTTCTATTTGAAAATGTACCTGTTATATTTCCCTCCACAATAACTGATATGAGTCAAACTTAGGAGGTTTAAAACATTTTCCCTCATGAGTAGCATTTTTCTTTTCTTTTTTGCTTTTAAAAGTATCACAGTTGCTTGTTATCAGGGAATAAAATGACTGAACTTACTTTTAGCAGACAGGGCTATGCTGTAATTCAAACAAATCTGAATATGTTTTTGAATGTCTTAGTGCCTTAATCAAAAAGTAGTTAAACTGAATGGGAAAAAAGAAATGCAATTTTCTGAATTTTCAGAACATCTTATTGAATAACCCATTGAAGTTGCACCTGACTGATCTGAGCTATGTATTTGCAGAAATGTCTGTGACAGTTTTGAAGTTTGTTGTGGAACAGAGTGTATCAACGCTGATTTTAATTAATAGCTATCTCAAGATGAAAGATCTCTTACATTAAAACTTTTCTACAACAGTCTTGCACGAAAGTTATGCAACTGAAGATTTGGAAAAACTGATGCCTTAAGGCAGTCCTTCTTAGACTGAGTCTCCTGGGTAGATGGAGTTACAACTTCCACTGGGCAGTAGGCAAATGCCTAACACTTTTTGGAAGGAGGACAAATGGGAAAGCTGCTTTAGGAGATGTTTCTCCACATGCTTTATTTTTCAGGGTTGATAATACAAAAAAGTTAGAAAGTAAAGTTCTAACATCCATAATGAAAATGTAAGTATCATCCTAAACTTTTTAAAATCTAGAATCAGGATTGTGACAATTTAGGACTATTAGATTTGGTTTACAAAAATTTTATAATCATAATAAGATGGCAGGAAAGAGATACAGGAAAATCTTAACTTGTTGCTACCATTTAGTACTCATTTGGAGTTTTGCTGCCCACACCTTGTAGCATTGCTGGTAGATTTTGAAGGCCAGAATAAAGAGTAAGAATTTATGGATATTGTCTGGGATAAGAAGTACTAATATTTCAGCCTGCTTCAGGTACCAATAAATAGATAAATAAAAAGAGGAAGTGGTGTTTCTGTACAAAACCTGTCTTAGGAAGACTCCAACCAAAATTCAGGAAGAAAACTCCAAACCAGCTCTGATCTTTTAAGGGTGATAGCTTTCCTAATTACTTGATTTAATAACATCTCCTTTAGTCAGGATTTTGGGAAGGGGTATGTACATATGTATGTATGCATTATGTATGTATGTATGCATGTATGCATCATGTCTCCCTTGGACGACTCCTCTGACTTTACCTCAGAAGCTGGCTCAAGAGAGGGTAAACTCATTCCTGGCACATCAGGAATGGGGTTAATTAATGACTCTGAACTACTGGGTGAAAGAGATTGTGGGAAGTTATCATCCAGCCCTCTCCCAGAAAAATGAAATATCCTAGGAAATATTGAAGAGGCAGAATATTTCTCTGGATGTGAAAAGAAAGAAACATGCTTTCTTTCTACATGACAACCCTTTCTTTGTTATGAGGCAAAGGAGAACCATTGCCAAAGAGATGCTGATACTGGATGAATGTGAAAATTAGTGACAGTAGACCATGTAATTTGCCCCTAATCTTCATACTACAGTTGACAATCATTAGAAATCTCAAGATTACATTTTCTCAGAAATTGTGAATACTTTTTTCCTTAGCATTTTAGCATTCTTTGTGGGGGGCGGGGAGATTGAATTGATAGAATAGGGTAGAATAAATGACATTTCTTTATCTGTTTACTTGCCTGGTATGCCTTTTCAATCATGGTGCATCATATCACCTGAGAAATTCTTGGCATGTTGTCCTTCTTCTTCTGCAAGAACAGAGCATTTGTGTCCTTTATCCCAGTCTTACATGAATGGCATAAAGTAGGTGTATATTTTATTTGAGTTAATCATAGCATGAATATAGCTATAGGAAAGTCATAAATATTCAGAAAAATTTGGAATAAAGATTGCTGTATTATTGTCTGAATCTATTGGTCCAGCTAATTCAGTTCATTGATGGTCCCTGCCAGGAGTTAATTAACACAGTTTAGGTCTTATACATTTCAATTAGTGTAAAGAATTATTCCCCTCCCAACATATTGCATATATTTTAGGATTGTATAATACTTTGAATTCAGTTCTAGTAAGGTACTTTAGAGTGCAGGGTTCTGAATATAGTATCTGTCTGCTTTCGTATCATTTGCTGGTATGAAATAATAGCTTCAGAGGGCAATTACGTAATTCTACACAAAATTGCAAAAGTCCAAAATAGTCACAGACTGGTATTAAATTTCTGATTCCTGGACTCCAAAAATATTTTTTCCACTGAATCCAAAGAATTACACATCACTGGTATGTATATAGAGAATAAAACTAATATAACAAAGTAGGTATAACCAATAAAACTTTACTTTGGAATAAATTTATTAGTGACATCTATATGTGTGCAGAGCACCTCCAAACAGATCTGAATTGATTCAACTATTCAAAACAATTTGGAAAACTGAATCAATTTGATTTGATACTCAAACATCCAAAGTATTGCTTCAGTTTGTATCATCCAAATAGTTCAGAAAATCTGTCTGATTTGGAGTTTCATCAAATCATTGTCAAACTGAATGTGCATATCAAAGTTTTGTACAGTGCTAGTCACATCACTTCATTAATTATGTGACAAACATGGTAATTATAATTGGACAAAAATAGCAATCTAAAACATACAGTTTGCTACAAACATTAATTCTTCTTGAATTTGGTTTATATCACTGTTGGATAAGTTGCAACTAGTGATTCTAGAATTGAACACTCTCTGCATTATCATTAGACTCATCAGGATCAACGTTTCTGGATCTGTTATTTTAGCTTGAAATAAAGAATTAAATCTCAGAGTGTAAAACTTGCAGATACATAATCATTCATAAAAAGCATCAACATAAACATAACAGCACTGTTATAAAAAGGACAAAAAGGAAATATCATTACTTCTTCAGTAGGTCATAGAAAATTTGGATCGTTTTCGATATGAATTATTTGGAAAGGTACAAATAGTTTATGAAGTTTAAAGTGTTATTGAAATCTTATATCATAATGAATAGGTCAGCATAGAGTTTCAACACAATTCAGAATGGAAGAATTAAAATATTTCCACCAAATAAGAGTAATCCACAGTATAAACCAATTGGTGGAAATTTCCATTTCTTGGTGCCACTGGAAACCGCCCTCCCATAAACATGCTGCTGAACTGAACTCAGATCGATTGATATCAGGCTCTGGTGATAAGCCGGTAGGTCAATTCTAGTCACAAGCAAATGATGAACATCCATATTCAAATGTTATTGCAGGGCCCTGAAATAGCATTTGTTGATTTGAAAAGCAGGCGCTGCTGTGGAGGGGGAGCAGGGAGGAAGAGATAGAATAATGAGAGGAGGAGGAGGATAGAGGGGAAGGGGAAGGCAGAGGAAGAGGAAGAGGAGGAGGAGGAGGAGGCAGCAATTATGAACTCTGTAGCATGAATTTTATTTTTCTTTTATGGTATTCCTGCACAGTTTAGCTTTTGCTAAAAGTAGCTAAAATCATGGGGACAAATTAAATGCTTCACAGCAAAGCAGCTGTAGGAGACTGTCATTTATTTATTTAAAAAAAAGAAAATGGGAGTATGTCGTCGTTTGTGTGCAATCTTCACTCCTCTAGTTATGTTTTTTTTTATGTCACTCTCCCTTGAGGTGTTTTTCTGTATATCAGTAAAATGATATAAAATGACCCTAAGAAACCTTCTTCCACTAAGCAGAGTTTATACACAGAATATTTTTGCAGTTATATGTGCAGTTTGTCAGTTAGATATTGTTGTTTTCATGTTTGTCTTTCCTCTCCTAAATGTTTAATTTTTTTAAAAAATATATTAATTTACTATATTCCACTCACAGAATTTTCAATTATTAGGTGAATTAGAAGAATCACAAGTAAGTAAATCTGCCATGACTCCAACCAACTTTGGATGCCCAAATCCAGCAAGTTTGTGCAAAGGTACATGCATACATACATACATGCATACATAAGTGGAGTCCTATTTAGTAAAATATTATGGCCTTTTCTTTAGGAGAAGAATGAGATGCATAATCGCGCATAAGAAGTTATGATGCAGTGAAGACTCCTAGGGATTTGCTATTGCTATCATTTGGGAGAAAAAGGGCAGGAATCTCTTCTGTAGTTCATTTTTAGAGGCCAGATCTAAGTAAAAAGAGAAGAGCAACAAATAAACAACAATCTGCTTTCAAATCTTCCCCCACCTTCATTTCAGAAGCAACATAGTTGATTTTCTTTTGGGGGTGTCTATAGAGTATGGTCCCCAAAGGCAAGGATAGGTGTATGAATTAATAAAATAAATAAGTGATAGCCACAATCGTGTGATCAAAACTTGCCCCATATTTTTATGTTTTTATATTTGCTGCACACATGAGAGAATCAGTTGCACCAGCGTGGCCCCCATCTTGACTTTTTCGATGACATCCTGCAGACATTGCTGTCTCCTTTTGAGGAAAAGACCCTGTAATCCAAGAGATCACAGATCTTATAAACTATTAAGAATACATGAGTAGTAGCCACAAGAAAACTGAGTGCCAAATATAATACAATCCTGATACCTTTGCAGAGGGAAGCAGGTGGGTTGGAAGGATCAAAGCATCTGTCTCTCTTGAGCAGCTAATTGGTTCTTTTCCATCCTTTCTTGAAAGGAGGCTCAAATCTCTTGAAGCTCTGTTGGTTTTTGCTTTTCTTTGAAGGTGTGTTTCTATTCTTGGTGTTCAGGGTCTGACTTATATATGCCTGCATGTTACTTGATGCAGGTAATGGGAACCTGTGGCTTTCACTGATCTTTTGTTCTATTAAAGGATAGAACATCTACTCCAGCCTTGTAAATTAGAGCATTTTAATAAAAAAGATATGCTCAAGAACATATCATTGTCTTCTGATAACAAGCAACCGATATAAATGCATCTGAAATCTCTTATAGAAGGAAGAGAGAGATTGGATGTATTGATGAATGGAGATGTAAAATGCATATTTTATTAAAGAAATTGCCTTTTGTATGAAATTCTATTAGTATGGAGCATAGAAATAGTAATCTCCTATTCACTTTTTCAAAAATTTTCAATTTTGCAAGCTGGCAAAATTTAATGTGAGTGTATTAAGTGCGGGAAGCATTTTCTTTTTTAAAATATCATCACAGACAGGATGTATTGATGCAATTATGCTATGAAAGAGAAGAAACAAAAGCCTTGTTTTAATAAAGACTTTTCGACTATGGTTTTAGCAATTCTGGCTGCAAAATATTTAACTGCTTTTAAAAGTAATTAATGCGTTGTCACATTGTTTACAGGTTGCTTCAAATAATTTAACATGAGTCACTGGAGTGTTGCATAAACAATGGGAACAACTCTTCAAGGGAATAATCCATTAACTTAAAAACCTCAGCCTTCATCAGTCCCCCTTCCACCCATAACATATACATATATTTGAAGATGTTAACTTGTTATTTGCATCCCTTAATTGAAGCATATGAAAATGGTAGAATACAAATAGAGGGAAACAAATGTTATATTTTAATATACTGTCACGAGATCGATTGAGCCGAGGCACGGTTAACTATTAATTTTTTATTCAACAATCAACTCCAACTTGTAACTAACTCAATAACAAGCACAATGTGAATGCGGCTCTCATTTGACAGTGCCTTTAAATAGTGGCTGTCAAACATAACTGGCCAATCAGTGGTGGGCATTACTCCCACCTATTCTGCAGCCAATCCTGCATGCGATACTCAACACTCCTTTCTGCCAAGTTCACGCAAGCATAGTCTTACAAGTATGGCGGCTGGTGCTGGACATGCGTTGATCTTCGCAGCTCAACTTCTGCCTCTGCTCCTGGACTTGGATTCGATTGCTGCTCTGGAACTGCACTCCGAGGGTCTCCAGTGAATTTCTCTGTGGGGCTAGGGAGGTTTTGTAGAGGGGGGAAGCCCCTTAAAACAGACCCCTTTTTAAAAGGGTCCACTCCCAACAAATTGAGCGATTCTTCGGGTGGATCTTAACAGAGTTGGAAGGGACTTCATAGATCATCTAGTGACTAGATATAAAGAAATCGACTCCAGATTACTGAACTTGGTGATTTAAGACTCCTGCTAAGTGACTTAAAACCAGACATTGGGAAACTGGTATCATTTCATCAAGTCCATCCATCACATTAAGAATTTACTGAACAGTGAAGTAGTTACTAAATTTTCCTGAGTTTACTAAGTTACTAGTTACTAAGGT
This sequence comes from Thamnophis sirtalis, assembly GCF_051295495.1. Lineage (NCBI taxonomy): Eukaryota > Metazoa > Chordata > Lepidosauria > Squamata > Natricidae > Thamnophis > Thamnophis sirtalis. The sequence continues at coordinate 44,889,458 of NW_028261389.1, read as the reverse complement.
TCTTGATAGATTATTATCAGACTTTGAAAACCTGGTATCACTGGATCATGTTCAACAATTTTGTTGAATTAATATTAACTAAAAAGGTTTTTAAATTGGATTTTGAATAAATGTGCAATTAATTGTTACAGTTTTGAATTTTACTGTTGCTATCTTCCTTCCGTTGTGCAAACCACCCAGTCACATGACCCCCAGCCATGACCACAAAGCCACACCCACAGAACCAGTAGTAAAAAAATTGAATTCCACCACTGGGTAGGGGGCACTGAGGATCAGTTTGTAGCACCAAGGGGGCAGTGGACTGCCTTAGATGGTTGATATGGCACCTCCATCACTTCTACTTTATAGGAACAGGGACCGGTTACTTCCACAACCTTGCCAGGTAGCCACAATGGTTGGCTTAAAAAATTCCTTGCATAGATGGAATTCCCTATGCCGAACACCCAACAGGTCCCCAATGATTCCCATGTCTTCTCTGGAGCAAAATTGGGATGTATGCAATCTAATACCATAAGCAACTCCACCAGACTCTTATTAGTCTTATTAGGGCATGTTGTGGAATGCTGGGCTAGCAGAAATTGGCCTATTCTATCCTGCCACCCCACGGGGCCCAATTTAGCCAACACTTCCTTAGCTGTATGAACCATGTGTTCCGCTAGGCCATTGCTGGCCGATTAGGGTGTGTCAAATTCCCAGGCCTGTCAGAAACCCCTCAAACACTGTTGAAGTTAGTTGGGGCCCATTGTCAGAGACCACCAAATCTGGCAACCCATAATTTCTTTAAAATTTTTATAACTGCCTCCGATGTGGTGGATGACATTAGCACAATTTCCAGCCATTTAGAAAATGCACCAGCCACCACTAAAAACACCTGGCCATGGAAAGGACCTGCAAAATTTATATGTATGCAAGCCCATGGCGATGCCGGGGTCTCCCACTGATGCGGGGGATGACTTAGGTGGAGCTGGCCTATCGGTCTGGCACCTATCACATGCGGCCACCCATTTAATGATAGCCTCATCCACCTTTGGCCACCATAGGTAACTGCGAGCTAAAGATTTCATCTGGACTATTCTGGGATGGGCACTATGGAGTGTAGTTAACAGCGCTTCTTGCAGGGGGGTTGGAATCACCATCCAATGGCCCCATAACAAGCAACCCTTTTGGACTTATAGCTCCAATCTGTGAGTGAGGTATGGTTGAAACTCGGATCCCATGGGTTCAGTGGGCCATCCCCTTCTAACCCAATCTAACACTTAGGCAATCACATTATCCCATGTGGCAATGTCTGTGGCAGTAACCGGGAGCCATAGGTCCTCAGTTAATAGTACATGAGAAGCAGGCACTGGATCTTCTAGTGTGGTTGGCAGTGAGCATTAACTCAGAGCATCTGCATGGGCCAGATGTTTGCCCAGTTGGTGTATCAGCAAATAGTGATAGGCGGCCAGGAAGACCATCCACCTTGTCAATCAGGGCAACAACATTGGGGAGTTTGCCTATTGTTGGATAGGATCCCCAATAATTGCTTATGGTCTGTCATGATTTGGAACTGTCGGCCATATAAATAATGATGGAACCATTTAACGTTGGCAACTATAGTCAATGCTTCTTTGTCTAATTGAGTATAGTTGTGTTCAGTGGCCGCCAAAGTCCTTGAAAAGTATGTGATGGGGGTTTCTTTGTCATTCTGCAGAATGTGACTCAGAACTGTTCCTACCTCATATGGGGAGGCATTGCATGATAGACGGAGAGGCAGCACTTCACTATATTGGGCTAGTACCCTGTTTGACATAAACAGCCACAAAAGAGCTTTGCTCCCTAGGATCTTACCTCCAAGGGGCTCTCTGATTTAACAACCGATGAAGTGGCTCCACAACTGAAGCCTTATGCGGCAGAAATATTGCATAAAAATTAAAAAGTCCTAAAAATGCCTGCAATTCCACCTTGCAAGTGGGGGCTGAAGCATCTCTAATGGCTCGGGTCTTTTCTGCTGTCGTATACTGTCCTTTCTCATTTACTAAAAAAAACCCATAAATCTACTTGTGGTACGGATACCTGGCATTTGTTTTGTTTTACCTTAAGCCCCATTTTATTAAACCGCCGTAGTACCTCCTTCAGTCTAGTTAGCAATTCAGCACGGCCAGGGACAGAAACAAAAAAGTCATCGAAGTAAGGTATGATGCCAGGGATTCTGTGCAACAGATGTTCCATCAAGCTCTGGAAGAGCCCTGGAGCCACACAAACCCCAAATTGGAGCCGTCTACATTTGAACGCATCTCTATGCATTATGATAGTATGTCTGTGCCAGGTCCAGCTTTGCAAATATACTGCCCTTCCCAAGAGAATGTAAAAGGTGCTGCACCACTGGCACAGGGTATGCATGGGCAGGTAGAGTGAAGTTCACTGTACATTTATAGTCGGCACACAAATGAATAGACTCATCTGATTTAATGAGAGTAACAATGGGAGTCTCCCATTTAGCATGGTCCATCAACTCTAACACCCCTTGTTCAAGTAGTCTGTCCAAGTCTGTGTCTACTCTAGCTTTAAGGGCAAACAGCACTCTTCGTGGATTCATGCACACAGGAGCCACCTGAGGGTCTAAATTGAATGACACTGGTTTCCCAATATAAGTTCCTAGTTTCCCATCAAAAACCTCAAATTCCTTCTCCAGAATATCCAAATCAGAATTTTGAATTTGATGAATTTTCAGTCCCAATGCCTGAAACCAATCTAACCCCAGGAGACTGGGTAAAGCCCCATTAACTCAGCCTGTCAGGAGAACAACGATCCACAAATCTGTTTCCTAGCTAATTAACTGGCCTCTCAATTTTGCGATGTTACCTTCATTGCCACTTTGTTATATTTTAATATACTGTCATGAGATCGATTGAGGCGAGGCATGGTTAACTATTAATTCTTTGTTGAACAATCAAATCCAACTCTCAACTAACCCAATAACGAGCACAAAGTGTATGCTGGCTCTTGTTTGACAGTGCCTTTAAATAGCAGCTGTCAAACACGACCGGCCAATCAGTGGCGGGCATTGCTCCCACCTGTTCTGCAGCCAATCCTGCTTGCGATACTCAACAACAAACTTTTAAATATATTAACTTTAACAAGTGTTTTAAAACCTGGCTATTCAGAACATTTTTTTGGTCTGTCTAGTTCACTCAAACATCTGTATGCATGCTTTTGTTTCTACTTTTCATGAGAAATAAGGAGATTGTCTGATGTCAGTTGTCTGTTGTTAGATTCATACTGAGATGTGTATGTTCAGGTCAGAGGACATTATCACAGTTGGATACAAAAATCTATTGTCATCCATGCAAGAAAGGTAAATAAAGGGTATATGCTCAATTCTTTAAAAAAAGACAAAGTTTCCATGTGGCTAACATACACTTTTTAACCTAAAGAAGAATCCTAAAAATAAAAGTAAAAAGATGAAAGTTTTTACAGAATTTGTACAGAATTTAATGGATATCAGAGTAACAATGTGAATAGATTTGAATACGCTTTTGGAGATGGGGAATGGTAATTTTAGTCCCAATTCAACAGGAATTTTGTCTACTAATATTTTTTTATCGTAATCAAATTTTTAAAAAAATTCATCATGACTCGACATATACCTTGTTTAATTAAATGTTACCGCCTATTATTCAGCCCTCAAATCTTGCAAGGTGGAATATAAACAATATATGAAGTTACTGTTCGCCTGGAGAACCAATATTCAAATGTCTCTTTGCATAGCCTCCATTGTTGCTATACTATTCTTTTATGTTGAGCTCTGTGGTTGACTCTTCTTCGAACCAGACTGTGGAAGAGACAAAATGAAATAGGTTAAAATGAAATCTAACCAAATAAGGAACATTAGTGATTGAGAGAGATCTCATCCAGATGACATTTATTTCTGCTCTAGATGAAAAAAAAAATACCTTGAAAAAGCATGTCCACAGGAAAGTGCTTTTAAACTCTGTTCAAGTCAGCACAGTGGTTTGGGTATTTAATGGATGGGATCTGTCAATGTACTCTTTCAAGAGATCTAAAGTGGCTACCATTATCCATGGATCACTTGTTTCCAATTTAGACTACTGCAATGTTCTCTATGGGAGGATGCCCTTAAAGGAGAATTGGAAATTGCAAAAAGTCCAGAATGAAGCAGCCAGATTTCTGTCAGTTTCTAGGCACAGCATGTAACGCATGTTTTGGCTGAGTTGCACTGGCACTCAATAGATTTCTAAGTTAAATTCAAGATGATTGCTGTTGCATGTTATTGTATAAATCCTCATTCAGCTTGGACTATGCCTCCTTAAAAAAACTATAGCCCTGTGTATCATATCCTTGGAGTTGACTTATATCAAAGGTCTATTCAAGTCTATGTGTAGTCATGGAGGGACACCACTTATAAAATATGTCAGTAAGACAAGGTTATTAGTGATGGCTCCAGCATTCTATATTTTTTTCCTCCTAATTAATTTCCTCCTAATTTTTTTTGTGTGGCCAGTTTTAAAAAGAATGTGACATTGTATATGTTTACTTTAACTTTCCTCCTATAGTACATTTAGGAGGTTTTTAATCTGTTGTCTGGATTTTAAGGTGGTGCACATATTTTTATATATTATAAAAAAGTTATTTATGATACCATAGATATTAGTAATTTTATACAGCATTACAGTATGTAATAAATCATTTTGCTGAATATTTTTGCTTAGATTTTAATGATATTGATTGTGGCTTAATCCCTATCCATGGGAGTAAGTGGACTTTGTGTGATGACTGAATGGAGAAAATATGATTGATATGTAGTATTTGTGCTATGAAAATATATTAACTTCTGCATAAGACCCATTTGATACCTCTTCCTAATTAACACTTTTTACCAGGGAAGCTATATGTCATTAAAACCTCAACCATGCATGATCAATGTAAAGGGCGGATAGAGTAGAAGGAAGTGCAACTTTTCTTAAATTTCTTTTTAAGATAATTACAATTCACAGTTTGAGAATGCCAAGAATAGGAGTTTTTATCTTTAGAATTCTTATGTGAAAGCTCTGAAGTAAAAATAAGTCCTTAGGCGTGGGTATTTATATCATCCAATAAACAAATAAAGTTTCTCCTTTGTTTATTAAATGTTGCTTTCATCTCAATCCATCATTTAAATTTATGCAATGAAAGATATGTATGTAACACACATGATAACACAGAGAAATGATATTTCAGAAATGGTTTTATAACATTTTGACAGTTTGCAAATCAAATTGTCCACTTAGTAACTGATTTTATCACAAGATCTTATGCATACTCATTTGGAACAGAATCAGATGATTCATTATTTTTCTATCAGATTTAAAATTACAGTTCAACAAGCAATCTATGATATTGTGATAAAAAACACATAGTGTAGGTTAACAGTATTGCAGAATGTAAATGAAAAACATGCTTTCATCAGGTTTATGAACATTCTGGTAATCCAAATTCAGTAAAAATATACAGCCCAAGCTGAAATTTTGGATTAATAAAATATATTTGTGCCAAGAATAGCAGAACAGCCTGCCAAGGGAAGCCAAGGGCAAGTTGAATAATTGTGTAGTCATGGAACAACATCAAGCTGGCTAATGTTGCAGCACCCTCATTCTGGATGATTTAATGCTAGTAGGTTGACTTATTAAGAAGATAACAAAGCTGGAAGGGAGGGGGAGCTAGCAAGGGTATCATAGCTATAGTTATGAAAAAATACTGCCTTAGGTGCTGGTAGTGAGAATGGTATGATTTGATATATAGTCGCAAAGATGATAAAGATCCAAGATTCTGTGGACTATCTTGTGCATCAAATATGTGGCAGCATTGTTTTTGGGTGACACAAGAAGGGATGGCTGGTGCTTTGAATGACTAAATAGGTGATGCCCTCAAATTCAACCTTACATTTGATTGGCTAGACTCTGCAGTGCACTACTAAGACTATACATTTTTATTTTGTCATTTGGCACAATAGTAATAAACTATTAGCTTTTCTGAGATTGTATTTCCTACATGGTTGTTTGTAACTCTGTGCTACTTAAATATAAATAACTAAATTGTTACATTTAAAATGATGAATGATCCACAGCATCTAATAGTGAAGGTAAGCTGATACTAGATGCCTTCATACAGTATTTCTCAACCTTGGCAACTTTAAGATGTGTGGATTTCAAGACACACTCACTTGGCATGCTAGCGGAGAATCCTAGGGGTGGAAGTCATTGAGAAGACTTTAATGTGCCCAATCAATATTTGTGCAACCAATATTTCCATGTGAATCTCAAGCATGCTGTTTAGATTACCCTCGAGGAGGTACAGTATATTAGTATAACAAATATATGTTTGGGTAAAAATAATAATGTGTTATTATATTATTTAATTCCCTGGCGGCATATCCTTCGTAGGTTTTAAAATTTCTTACCCTTTCAGAGGCTTTTCATTTCCTCATTAAGATATTGAAGCAGTGAATAACAGCTAGGAAAGATGAATGTGCGGTTAAGGCATTTACAAGATTTAATGGCAATAATAAATTATAGTAACTACTATTAACTGGACAATCCTAGGTTTGTGTGGTAGATTTATCACATTAGCCCAATTTTTCATTCATTCTGCTAGAATAGGAACTTTATTGGGAGATGGAAAGGTACCTGCCCGAGTTTTTCTTTCTGGCTTCACTTTAGAGCTTCTATGATTTTGATCCAAAAAGAAAAAAGCTAAATAACTAAATCCTGATTGTCCAATCTTTTCATTAATTAGAATAATATATGAACATATATATGAACACACACACACACACACACACACACAATGTACTATGTACTATGTACTATGTACTATGTACTATGTACTATGTACTATGTACTATGTACTATGTACTATATACTATATACTATATACTATATACTATATACTATATACTATATACTATATACTATATACTATATACTATATATTCTATCTATCTATCTATCTATCTATCTATCTATCTATCTATCTATCTATCTATGAAAGTATGAATAATTGATGTGGCACTGCCAATAGATAGTAGTATAGAAGACAAAGAATTGGAAAAAATCAAACATATAAAGATTTGAAAATTGAAATTGAAACATTATAGTATAAACCAGATATAAACCACCCAGCAGCTATTGGCATATTGAGTGTCAAACCAAAAAAATCTTGGAGGATGCTTATAAAATATACAAATTGATACATTTTCCATACAAATTGATACATTTTCCATCCATCAATTACAAAAGGCCATACTACTTAGATCCGTGTTATACTATGTTGTACAACATTCTAGGTTCTTGGGAAGAACTCAATTTATATAAAGGCCAATAACAGCTAAAGAACTGGCCACTGCAATTTCACATTTCTGTGTACATGATAATAATAGTGGATCACTTGATTAATCACACAGACTCCCTACAAGTAACAGCATAATAAAGTAAGAAATACGATTTACCTGCAAGCAAGAACTGGTGGGACTATAAAATAGAAAAATTGATAGAAAACAAAGAAAATAATGTGCCATGGGATTTTAGAACTCAAACAGGCAAGCATTTGCCACATAGAATACCAAGTGCTTGGTGCAATTCCAGAGCATCAGGAGCACTACTTGAACAATAGCAATATTGACGAAATCACCATTAGTCAATTGGAAAACCCATCTTTACTTGGAACAGCTCACTTCCTGTGATGATATCTTTAACACCATCAAACAACAAATCTGCCCATCCCATGTCCTTCAGAAGGACTAGCTAGATGGATAAAAATGCCAAATCCTGGCTAAACATTTGTCTGATTATGCAACAAACCATAATAATAATATTTTTTTATATTTCACTTTGATAGAAAATGGGAATACTTCTGTTAAAATAAAATATTGGAGAAAAAAGCACGATCACCTTCATTAGTAAAAAAACCAGTATTCCATAGGTCAAAACAAAATATAAAACGTACGTACGTACATACATACATACATACATACATACATACATACATACATACATACATACATACATACATACATATTGTTTAAATGCTAATAATTAGATATTACATTTGGGTGCATAGCAGGGGTGGGTTTCTCGCCCCGTTCCAACCGGTTCGGTTGGAATGGTCCGGCGGCATCCTCGTGCACGTGCGCGGTGCACACATGCGTACTAGCGTCTGCGCGATGCTCCAGCTGCTCCTGTACGATCGCACAGGCGCTGTATGCATCCTGCGCATGCGTGGAAGCGCAGAACTCGTCAAAACCGGGTAAGGACTGCGGGCGGGCGGGCGCGCCCTTCGCCGTTCCTGGAAGTTACTTACTTCCGGGTTTGGCGACCAACCGGTTCGCAGGGACCGCCGCGAACTGGTTGAAACCCACCCCTGGTGCATAGAGAAACGATACTATTAGGATTTCAGTTGGACCTCATTAATATTTGATATATACCTTTAAGAACACCAAGGGACAACATGAGCAATATGAGCTTACAGAAGATAATATAATAGAAATATCAGTAAGAGACATAGGATTTAGGGGATATATCAGTGAATCTCTAAAAAGCACAGAAATTACATCTAGTGTTATTAACACTCTTTAAAGAGTCTGCATGTTCATTTCTAGCAGTCATAACATAATTATGTGTACTAACTATAAGAAAAATAGCATAAGCGACAATGACCTTTGTGTTAAAAAAACAAAAAGCAAACACCTCCCCAAAAAGAAACGAAACAAATTTCCATCCAGAAAATTTCAACATACAGAGAATATATATGAATGGTATACCCAGTTCTAGCATAGTGAGAAGCTGAAAAGCCTGCAGCAATGTACACAATGAATGGCATTAAGAAAAGGTCTGAGAAGTTGTTCTTTTGCAAATTAGAATAGAAACACAAGGTATATCTCTCAACTTCTTGCTAGAGTTCATAAGTCTTCATTTTCTTTTCTATTTGCTCACCTTGGAAGTGAACATGAGAGCTGTTAAGCTGAAATAACAATACCAAGCATATTGTGTACCACATAGAAAAAGGCAAAGGATAAGATCATAATCACTGCTAGAGTCAAGTTATTTGTCCAATAAAACAAAAGTAAGTGAAGTAAATTTTGTTTAGCACACTGCTTCTCAATTTCAGAGGTTTTAAGATGTATGGACTTCAGAATTCCCCAGCCATACTTCTTAATCTTGTTGATGGCATTGTGTAAGGTACTTGGTGCTCTCTGAGCTTGGTTTTTTTCTTGCAGACATTTCATTACCCGAATGAGGTAACATCATCAGCACTGATGATGTTACCTTGTCTGGGTAGTGAAACATTTGCAAGAAAACAACCAAGCTCAAAGAGCACTAAGGGCCCCTCATTTTAACCCTGAGCTACAAATATCCTTCTTTCTTGATTATATAAGGTAGTTTTGCAATGGGATATATGAACTTGTTTAAATGCAAAGTTCTTACAAGTAAATATGGAATCAAGAGAATCATCACATATTAGAAGTTCTTCCATGCTTTTATAAACTCTTGATAGCTTTCCTAGCTTTTTCCGCAGTCAACACCATACTGGCAGGAATAAAAACAGTGTGGGATTCTTTCTGTCTCTTGGTAATTCTTGTATCTTGGACTAGTCAAGTGCTTTGAGGTCCACTAAGGGCTAAGCTTCCACAAAACAGCAGGCAGAGAATGGCAATCAGATTGGCAGGATTTTGAAATGGTGAAGAAACTGTACTTTATTTGGTAAAAAGCTTTTGTCAATGGATCAGAGGTTGCATGGAGAGAAAGCTGATGTGCTGATAGATGTTTTTTCAAGCACTAATGCATTAATAAGATCCATTGGAATGAAGATGGGGGTTGCAGAATTTATTTTGTAGAAAAAGAAAGGTTTTTTTTAAAAAAAATAGGGATAACTGTAGTTGCTACATTAAAATCTAAGTATAACAGTAGTGACAAGACTTACTACTGGATTGTTCTGCAGCCTTGATAAGAAGTCAAAAATTCTCTGCTGAATTGATTATTCATTTATGATTATGTCTAGAATAATTTTCAGATATTTTTTCCATTACTTGGTTGAACCTTAAGAAGACTGGCTTGTATCTTTGTTATTTTGGCTTTTTTGAGATAGTTAAAGGGGTGGTTGAGTGAAAGAGTAACAATTATTTAAGATTAATTAGCTTGACTCTGATGATAGAAAAACCATAGGTGCAGTTTTAGGTGTTTGAATCTCCAAAAGAAAGTTGGTTTGATTCCAGTGAGAGAAGTACAACCCCAAATGTTCTCTCTCTAGGCAAGAGAGTATTTCCTCATTTCTCTTGGGGAAATTCCTTCCTTTTGTTGTACTAGAGCAATGATGTTGGAGATGCGAAAAGAGGAATCCTAAACATATCAGGAGAGCCTTGGATTATGTAGCATTTAAAGCTTTTCCTGGCTCCCACACATACTTCAAATTGAGCTGTGATCTAAGCCCTTGAACCAATGTAAATGTCTTCTCCACCACTGGTTTCAACTGGATACTTCATTTCTGCTTTGAGCACATTTTTTCTGAGATAAAATATTATTTCTATTCTATTTTTATTAAATAAATCTTTTATTTATTTCTAATAAAATTCAAATGCAAATTCTGACAGAAAAATGTACAATTTCTCCTGCTCTCCCTTTCTTGTTCTCTCTGAATTTGCAAGAGAGGACATCACTATTTCCATGTCAAAAATGTTCATTATCTTTGTATTTTGGCAAGGTAATGTTTGTGTGCAACCCAAATGCCAATGAGTAAATATTAAAAATGCCAGCTGCTACAACCAAGGGCAGCATATGGTGTAGTCACAGTTACCCACATTCTGTTTCTTTTAAAAGAGCGTATATTCTCCTCCAACTTTTGATCACAAGGGACAAGAGCAGCTGACCTTTAATATAGCCTCTTTAGCTTAAAGTATGCTTTTTATTTTTTCAAATAAAAAGAATGAGGACAGTGACAGAATAGACACCAAGCTATTGAGAAATAAAATAGGGAGTGATTATAGACTTCTTAATGGTAGAAGCTATTAATCATGAGTCAAAGTTTTTAGAGTAGGGTAAAATCCCAGAGTGAAACCCCAAAACTTTAGATGAGCTCATTACAATAAAAATGGAAGAAATCCATCCCAATATTAAGATATTTTTAACATATATACATGTGACTGAGTGGGAGTGGCTTGCCGGCCATGTGACTGAGTGGGAGTGGCTTACTGGCCATGTGACTGAGTGGGAGTGGCTTGCCAGCCATGTGACCAAATGGGAGTGGCTTGCCGGCCATGTCACCAAGTGGGAGTGGCTTGTCAACCATGTGACCGAATGGGAGTGGCTTGCCAGCTATGTGACTGGGTGGTAGTGGCTTGGCAGTCATGTGACCGGGTGGGAGTGGCTTGGCAGTCATATGACCGGGTGGGAGTGACCAAGACAATGTCACTGAATTCTTTGCCCCAATGGATGATCTACAAAAAGAAGATATAAAAAAGGAAATTTATTATTTTGTGCACTTGCTACTTAAATAAGATTAAAATAAGTACACAAAACAATAAAAGAGCTACTTACAGAAAGTAAGTAGCTTACTACTTACTACTTGTATTTCAAAGGGAATAAATACATATTTAATTTTACACATGTTAACAGCTGCTGGAATTGTGTTTTCACAACAATGGAAAAAACAACGATATGAAAATGAATAAACATTAGGATGTGCAGGAATGAATAAATTGACAAAATCAAGAAGGCTTCGAATACTTTTTCACATGGGATTTGTTTTATCAATTGCTAACTAACAGAAACAGCTATTAGAAATCTAAAAGTATGAAAGAAAACATTAATTATGTAAGGAAAGGTCACTAAAATGTATAAGGAAATATTATTAGTACTTGATCATTATTAATGTGTAGATAACTGCGGGACATTACACCCCCCCACACACAAACTATGACAGCGCCAGGAAAACACCAAAAAATAACAATTTCCCCCCAAAAGGATGCAGATGAAACCAGTCTTTTTCCCTAACCCTAAGAAAAGGAAAGACAAAGCCACTGGGATAAAAACCATCAAGGCATTGTGGGAAATTATAAAGGACAGTGCCAGGTAGCTCACAGAACCAGCAACCATCTCACAATTACCTAAACAACCAGGTATCACACAGAAACACACAAAATCTGGCAAAGCTGCCTTGCACCAACCTGGCCTGCCCATAGAAAAGCAGCCACCTTGAGATACATAAACCATCCACCAACCTGTACACTTAAAAGCAACATATTGCATCGCAAATAAAACATTTGCAAAAAGGAATAACATTTCTTGTAATAAACATTCTATAAACAATAAATAAAATTTCCCTAAAATAATTTTTTAAAAAGATATTCTACACACAATACATTAAAATAAAACCATGAAAAATATTCTATACATAATAAATTAAAATAAAACCGTTAAAAATATTCTGTACACAATAAATAAAATTTGAGATTGTGGAGATGTAATTCTGAGGCCGGTCATTGTGGAAGTTAATGATGAGGAGTTAATGATGACCACGAGGCAGGAGGCATATAAATTTAATAAATGAAGAAATAAATGCCCTGTGGTCTCGATGGTTTGCTTGCAGATGTTTTATTGTCATCGGTTTGAGATACCTAGCTGGGTCATGAAATATCTGCAAGAAAACCACCAAGCTCAGGGAACACCAAGGATCCCGCTGTCATCTCCCTCCCCCCCAACTCCTCTTCCTCCTCTCAATATATCCCACTCTTTCTAGCACTGATGATGATGATACTACCTGGTTTGGGTAATGAAACATCTGCAAGAAAACAAGCAAGCTCTGAGAGCACCAAGTTAGTTAGTTTAGTTTAGTTTAGTTTAGTTTATTTGTCTTGTATGCCACCCACTCCCGAAGGACTCCGGGCGGCTCATAATAAACAAGGGGAGGGGGATAAATAGACAAAACAACACTTTAAAAATACGCAACATTCACAGTTTCCGTGGGGCTGGATATTTCACAAGCCCCCCGGCCTGCTGGAGCAGCCAGGACTTGGTGGCTTTGCGGAAGGCCGGGAGGGTAGTAAGGGTCCGGATCTCCACGAGGAGGTCATTCCAGAGGGTTGGAGCTGCAACAGAGAAGGCTCTCCCCCGGGGAGTCGCCAGCTGACATTGGCTGGCAGATGGAATCCGGAGGAGACCTAACCTGTGAGATCTAATCGGTCCAAGGACCACACATCGCCGTCATCCTCCTCTTCCTCTCTGTATACCCCATATTTTCTAGCACTGATGATGACACCTGGTTGGGTAATGAGATGTCTGTAAGTAAACCACCAAGCTCAGAAAGCAGCAAGGATCCCACTATTTTTCCTTTTTGTCCTTCTACTTCTCCTCCTCCTCCTTCCCCCCCAACCCCACTCCTTTCTAGCACTGATGATGTTACCTAGTTTGGTAATGAAATGTCTGTAAGTAAACCACCAAGCTCAGAAAGCAGCAAGGATCCCACTATCCTCCACCCCCTCTTTCTCCTTCTCTTTCTCCTTTTTGTCCTATCTTTCTCCTCCTTCCCCCCCAATCCCACTCCCTTCTAGCACTGATGATGTTACCTAGTTTGGTAATGAAATGTCTGCAAGAAAACTACCAAGCTCAGAGAGCACCCAGTACCCCTCATTACAACCTCATTACAAACTACTGTCCATCTCCCTGTGCTCAGAAAAGGAAGCCTGTGCAAGTCCTTTGCTAGCAGGCAGGTTGTAGGATGGCTGCTGCCACCAAAGGACCTTCCCGGAGTTGCTTTTCTGAGCACAGGGAGACAGACGGTAGTTTGCGCAGTGCGGCCAGAGGCTAGGAGGTCCTAGGAAACCGGCCATGCCACGTAAGCTCCCGCTGCCGTCCCCACCCCACCCCCACGCTTTCTGGCGGCCAGGCATGTTAGGCAAGTCTGGGGACCTTGCAAAGGCCAGGTGAAGTCCCCAAACTTTTCAAAGATGCCGGCCATGCTGCGTAAGCTCCCGCCACCGTCCCCACCCCCATGCCCATGCTTTCTGGTGGGCAGGCATCTTAGGCAAGTCCGGGGATCTTGCAAAGGCCGGGTGAGGTCTGCAAACTTTTCAAAGATGCCGGCCGTGCTGCGTAAGCTCCTGCCACTGTCCCCACCCCCGCGCCTGTGCTTTCTGGTAGCCATGTGGCCCTGCGCTATAAGCAAACCCGGGATCCTTGCAAGGCCGCAAAAGGTCACCGGACTCTCTTATAGTGTAGGGCTGCGGCAGGCCACTTCAGATGGCCTGCCGCCACTGCCCCCTCCCCACGCTTAGTTGCAGCTTACTTACATCCTTGGAGTCGGCAGGCAGCAATAGAGAGCCAAGCAGGAAAAAAGGTAAGTGGGTTTAGATAAGGTTCTTAGAGGTGGGCGGGGCGATTGGTGAGCCGCTAGGATCCTACCTCTCTCTATATATGCATGTTTCTCTTGGTTGATCTTTTTTATAATTTAAAATCTCTCACTTTCTTTAAGTTCGACTGTTTAAATCTATTCTATCTACAGATATACTTTCTTAAATTAAGGAAAGTTTTTAGTTCCAACAGCATAACTTAACTATGATAATTATTTCAAATAAAAAATTGTCTTTCCAGACTACTTCTTTACCCTGAATTCCCTATAGATGTTTCTTAATTAACATACAGGGCACATGATCAAAAATAGTGTTAAATGTGTGTATCATCAGTCTGCAGTTCAGAAAACTTGGAAACATCTGCAAGCTTTATAAAAAAAAATTCCTGCATTTATCAAATGTGTGGACATCCAATTAAGACTTTTCCTCTTTCATTTCCCAATTTTTATTTTGTTATTAACTGGTTGTTGGTTTTATATGAAGAAACATTCTATAATGTTTGCTATAGATTGAACTGAAAGGAGTGATAGATGATAGATATATGGATGATAGATAGATAGATAGATAGATAGATAGATAGATAGATAGATAGATAGATAGATAGATAGATAGATAGATAGATAGATGTCATTGGACTCAGCCTGGTTATTGATGAACAGTAACATATTTTATAAGATGATTCAAATGTAGTCATGGTGCTGCATCAGAAGTGAATATAAAATAAATGTTCCCACACAATTATATTTCAATGGTTCTCTGTTCTGCAGGCTGCAATTCTTGTCCCATTAGCCCAACTTGCAGTGTTTATTTACTATCATGTCAGTTGTCAAATGCCCTTAACAGAGGCTTACAAAAATTTTGTTGGAATTAATAAATCCACCAACTTTTGGTGTGGGAAAGAAATCTGTTTTTGTAATTATGAACCCAAAGAATCAGAAGCACTTCTTTGCAGGGAATTCAAAGAGATGAACATATAAATGGGAAAAAAGCATTAAATTTTTATTTTCATACCTATGACATTATAACAATTGTTTCTAGTTGTTCTTCTTTAGCATTTAAAACAATTACATTTTGATGATTGTTTTATGGAGTAGAATGACTTAGGAAAATATATATGTGTGTATGTGTATATTTGTCTCTTAGTCTCCTAATTTAAGCTGCTATAAGCTGTTATCATATTCTTGCTGCTTTGAAAAATTGGTTTTCTTGATACACTACTAGGCCCAACTTGGTTTTAGTGCCAATACCACCAGGTCTACCATCCTAATTCCTATCTTTAAAGAAACTTATGAAAATAATTTTTAAAAACCATGAATTCCTTTGTAGATGCTACATAGTACATACACATCATTGTCTTCTTCCCTGCAGGTAGCCTAGAGGAAATCTCATGCACTTGAATTTCTTAAAGCTAAAAATGAACTGCACTTGCTCTTCAGCCTTTTATTGTACTTCTTGAATTTCAATTTTCAAATACATCTGGGCACAAAGTCAAAATATTCAAAGAGAGGGAGAAACAAAAATCTGTCTTTCAAATATATTTTTCCTTAGATTCTGCTGATGTGTTAACCTTTTCCTTTCCTGTTAGCAAAAGTCTAGCAAATTGGGGGAAAAAACCTTAATTCTGTGGATTTCTTTGAAAGGTCTTTATTGATATTAAGGTAAAGTTCCCAGGATCATAAAATCCTACTAAAGTAATTCTCCCATGCAATTTATATCTGTTATGGTTAAGATGGACTTGCCATGACTCAGTTTCTCATGCTTTTGACCTTTCCTGGACTCAAGTATCTTTTCTGTAATAATAATGTTTCCTCCTTTCTTGATGCTTCCTCTGTGGCCCCAAAGTTTGTGATAACAGAATAATAGATTTGGAAGGACCCTGGAGGTCTTCCATTCCAATCCTGTGATCAAGCAGGAAACTCTATGCCATTTCAGACAAATGTTTGTCCAATAATCTTTTGTTAAAAAACCTCCAGTGATGAAGTGCCCTCAACTTCTGGAGGCAAGTTGTTTCACTGATTTATTGTTCTAACTGTCAGGTTGCTTGTCTCCATGATTAGTTTCCATCCATTGTACTTGTCCTTCCTTCATGGTTTGGTCTCATGCTTGTTGCTTTTCTCTGCATACTTTCCAGAGTCTCAACATGATTTTTATATCATAGCAACCAAAAATGGACACTGTTCTCTCATACATTAAAACATGCACAGATAGGAGGAGACTATGTCGCTATGAAATGGTCGCCCGATCTCGATGCTCTGAGATAGCTGCCAATACTTTTTTCGCTGGGTGGTCCAATTGGACCTAAACCGTCCCGTAGAGACGGTGAATAGGAAGACTACATCTGCTGATCACAGGGACATTGCAAAGTCCCTGATTGATGCAGGTCTCCCAGGTGGCGTTAAAAGCTCAGCCCCTAGGCTGATGAAGTAGGGATGGCTCCAAAATGGAAGGAAATGGAAGAGAAAGTGTTTACAGCTGGTGTGGAATTTTTTCCCATTTTAAAAGAGCCTGCCTATAAAAAAATTAAAGCTAATTTAAATCTAAGAATAAAAGAAATAAGCTGCGGAATTAAGCTTTGGATGGTTTTGGTCAGTGTGTTATCTTAATTTTAAAAAGTTATTTTCATGGATTGAATTTATGCAAACCATTTGAAATGAATGGATCAAGTTCTCTTCTTCTAAAATTTTTACTATTATTTTCACAACCTATGGACTAAACTTCTCCTTATTCATCACTACATGTGTCTTTTACTCTTTCTTCTCTATTTCATGTAAGAACTTGACTTTTTTTAAAAAACTTGGAATATTAAAAGATACAAAAAGAACAAAGAGAATTGCAACAATTGTAACAACAAAGGGAGAGATAACTGCTACTCGAAGACTGGAAACTTGAGCATTGAAAACAAAATACTTTTACTTTCACTACTGATTATTCTGGTCTAGAATTTTATAAAGTCTCACAGTTTATAGAAAGTGATAAGAGGTAAAGCACCATTTGTTTATACAAATGTTCCTTTGAAGTATATCCTTAACCAGAGATCTTATGGTGAACCTAGGTATAACCTTGTAAAAATCTTCCAAGTCAGAGCAGTAGTGTTTCTACAGCTGGAAACAATGGCTTATTTCTAACAACAGAGAATCTGTCAGCTTGCAAGAGATAATATGTGCAATACAGAAATTATCAAATACATTTGAGAAAATGTTTGAAAAATTAGAGCACCTAACAGAAAAATATGATGAAAAGGATGGAAATGCTTATCAAATGGGAAAAATTAGAGGACTGATGCCACAAATGGCAGAATACATGAGACTGTTTCGCTACTGGAAAGATACAGGCTGATAGATGAAAGTGTTTAACCTAAAACTAGTTGGACTTAGTGAAATTTAGTGACAATAGATATGGTTAAATAAACAATTGAAAATGATAATAATGTATACATATGTATTGGTATAACAAGTAGTAATTGGATATGAATATTGAATGGTACCTATGAAAGGAAGATGAGAAATGGTTTGGTTACATATAAAGATTAATAAAAAAGAACTAAATTATGATAATTGATATAAAATAAAGGAGAGATAATGATAACAATGTATAGATATGGGTACAACATGGGGAAATTGGATGTAAATTGTAAACAGTGATTTGGAAAGGAAGATTAGAAATCTTTGTTACTAAATGTTATTAATGTTTAGCTAGGCCATAAGGAATAGTGTTATTGGGATAATAGAAATAGCAAATGAGATGCCAGTATGTGGTTATGTCTTGAGTTTTGGTATGTTTTATGATGAAGGATGTTTAAACAATTATAGTCAAATGAGAATGGGGATAGGATGATGGTAATATGTACAAATATATTTGATTTAAAATACTAGAATTACTATGAATCATGGGTGATTATGAAAGAAATGCACATCCAGGATAAGAGAGCAAGCAAAAAATGAAATGTTAGCATGCTTTTAAGTCTCCCTATTCGGGAATCCCAAATCAAGATTAGAACAGTGGTATCTGCCTATAAATGTCAGTCCTACATACCCATGGAGAAATTTTACTTTTTTAGGAAGGTTTAATAATGATGATTCTAAAAGTATCACTTCATATTCATTTACCAAACCCTGTTGCCCTAGCCTGATACATTGGTTGTAATATAGCAAGTATCAGGGACCTTTATATAAATACATCATTCTATACCTGCTTACAATGGCACAGTGCAGTACTGCAAGCTACTTCTGCTGAGTGCTGGTTGCCTGCAATTTGGCAGTTCAAATCTTATCAGGCTGAAGATTGACTCAGCCTTCCATCCTTCCGAGGTGGGTAAAATGAGGACCCAAATTGTTGGAGGCAATAGGCTGACTCTGTAAACCACTTAGAGAGAGCTGTAAAGCACTGGAAAGTGGTATATAACTCTAAGTGCTATTGCTACTGCTACTATTGACTGCAGATTCAGCATTTCCTGTATATTTTGTAAATCTCTGGAAAAGGAGAGTTTCCTCAAGATACATTTGATGTTTTTATTGTCTTGATGTGCAAGACATATCAAGTGGGTGGTTTTCCTAATCACGCCAGTACAGGTCATCAGCCTTTCCATCAATTTTTATATGTTGTTTAAGCACATTTTTACTCATAAACACAATAGCTATTCTCTGTTTCCATCAACTACGATGAAAGGCACACTCTTATTTTATAATGCTTTCTTACTGATGGCTAGTTTCACTATGCAAGTATAAGACAGTGGCTGGGCTGTTATTGTAAATAAATGACATTGTAAACAAATGACAAATAGGAGCACCCAGAAATTTCTATAGATGCTGACATATCTGTACTTGCCAACATGTTGTAATTAAGTCAGAATTTATTATAACCATCTGATAATTGAATGCTGATCTTAACAAGCTGTGTGGAAGAAAAAGTTAAACTTCTATTTGTACCGCAGTTACAATTCATTTCCAACAATCCAAAAATTACAGTGCTCAAGACCACTTCAGATTCATGAATAGCTAATAAATCATGACGTAAACAATAACAAAGTTCCTTCCTGATGCTGCCATACTGGCTCTGAAATGTCTTTCCCAAGGAAACTGATGTCAAGTTTGCTATCTTCTTAATGATTCAGTGGTCAGTTCAATTTGTTTTCATTTTTTGGGGGACATTTGAAATGTTTCAGTATTAAAAATTGAGCACTATGTTTTATCAGTCTATTCTTTCAGTTTATGTAGCTTATGCCTGATGTACTGCTATGCATCTCTGTTTTGAAGTGTATTGTTGTAATGTGATTTGTGATGCTATTATTATTATAATTTTAGTTTTATTTACCGAAATTTGCAGAAATGAAAGACATGCCCACAGGGTAATCATGGGAACTCAGTTGGTCTTAGATACAGTGTTATAATGGCAGTTTCTGAAATCTCACAGCAGCACTGCTGTCTTCTTTCCCTTCACTCAGAAAGCAGTCTCATCTGACACCCCATATGGGAAGAAATAAATAACAGGCAGAGAAGAAAGGAAAAAACTCAGTTCTCCTGCCTCATATGGTTTCTTTCCTTCAACTTGGAGCCACTCCTGTTAATAAGACAGAAAGATGTAGCTCAAGACAAATATATAAATGTCACCTCCCCAAAGATAGCTTTGCAGAAGAAACATTGCACAGCCTTTCACTTTCTTCCTTTGTCAAATGTTAGGATGCCTGGGTCATATGGGCTCTCCCTTTTCTGCCTATCGCTGCATTGAAAAAAGAAAACAGACTGAGTTTTGCTTATCTCTCCATCTTCAGATGACGTTCTCCAAACAACTTTTCTGAAGGTTGGTTGTAGATGAAGGTTTGGTATGAGGAATTGCGTTTGTGAGCAATGATATGACAACCTTAATTACTCTGGAAAATGACATCTCCCCCCCTCAAATTGTGTGCCAAGGTGACAGAAAACAGTATTGGAAAGTGAAGGAGAGAATAGGCTATATTGAGAGTGTTTTGTGTTTTTCAGGCCACATCAACAATTGGAAGGTCAAGTATTGAACATGACTACAATAATTCTAAATCAGCTTCTGGGCCATCAAATCACATCAAACTCACCCAGATGGAAAAAGCCTAAAGGTATAAGGGTGATATTTTCATTCTCTACAGTCTAAATCCTTGCACATATCAGACTGTCAAAGAAGAGAACAATTGGGGATTAACTTCTAATAGCTATGCCTGCTTCCACAGACTCCAGAACAAAAGAAAGAGGCTTACATTTTTATTTCAGTTTATTGATTGACTTCCTCCTTTTTTTATTTTACTCCATCTCTGATTAGGCCAATTTCTGGCTCAAATGTCTTAACTTTTTTTCTGAATTAAGTCTGTGCAATAAATTTTAAATATGACAGCATGGTCTAGTCAAATGCTGCATGATGTAACTACATTGTTCTCCAATTAGAGTTTTTTCTTGGATATTTGGAAGCAGCTCTGGAATTTGCACTGGAAAGAAAAATATGGCCAGCATTGACATTCCTGCAAAGAGAGGGTGGGGAGAAGGAGGAGGAGGAAGAGGAGAACAATGAGGAGAATGAGAAGGGGGAGGGACAGAGAAAGAATGCACCATTGGCTACCATGCAATATTAGCACCACTGATTTTCATATTGCCATTACTTTTATTCATATTTATCATTGTTTTATTCAACAAGTTTTAGAAAAGTCATAGAAGCAAATTATATATGTTACCAGATCATACTTGTAAAATGCTATGAATATAAAAGACAGTTGCTGGATGCTTTTCAAATGCTAAACCAGTCATACGTAATCCAAAACTATTTTGCCCGGATGTTGAACTTTATACAGTTTGCTATATATCACACATATCAGATTGTCAAAGAGAACAATTGGGAACTAATTTGGAATAGCTGCGCCAGCTTCTACATATCTTAAAACAATAGATATTGGTTTACCTGTTATAGAAACAGCTGTAGAATAGCAGCATGAGTACCATTGGGTCTAAACAATTACAGTATTTTTAATAATCCCATCTTCACTGTGCTGCCTGACATGTCATTAAAAAAACAAAAACAAATGCAGAGTTTGACAATCCTTCTTAACTGCTTTAAAGATTGTTTTGTGTCTGATGCTTGAAAGCATTCTTTATGATATTTTGTTATTTTACATATAATAACTGCATTATGCTCAAAGGTATGAGTCCCCAAGTTCTACATGAAGCCATTCTAGCACCATATATAACCTATAACAGACTTTTGTTTCTCATACCATTAATTAACTGTATATTGTGGTAACATTTTGCGAAGATCTGGGGTGAATTTTATTTGGCCTGCTCCCACCCAATGGCACACAGAAAAATAAATGCAATGGTTTCATATGCAGGATAAATATGGTTCCTGTCTTTGATAATTTTAAAATTTCAGTACTTCACCATCACTGACAATTCTAGTTTCTCCTCTTCTGGTGAACCCTTTCCCATACACAACCTAAAGACTTTTGCTGCCTAAGGATAAGAGTGTAATTATCCCAAATCCATGTTCACAAAGCAACCAGTGCTGGAACAGCAGAAGACTAATTTAGAACTATGGAGACAGCCATTGGTAAACCCTACTCTGTCCTCCAAGAGCTCATATTGATTCTTATCTTCTCAGCACCTGTTCCTTGTAGCAGTCACCACATGTTGTCAAATAAAAGAGCTAGTACAATACATGTCCTAAGGGTATGGGTCAGTGTCAAATGACACCAAATGCATAGTGATGTCATGATGCAAATGCCATGATTTGCATACTTACATTAGTTGTCAGGACATGAGTTTTAAATGGCATGGTTTGCATTGTGGCATCACGACACACATTTCATTATCACACTGAGAAGTGAATGATTATGACTAGCCTGGTTGTCTTTTCATATCACAGAGTTTCCAAGACAGATGCCTTCAGTTTGTGTCAAAATCTCCTAATTTGCTTCATAATGAGATTATATCCTTTGATGCCTAAACCAAGATGGAATTGGTAATATCAAAATTATCTTGACTTGCAAGACTTGAATGATTAGACCACCTTAGATGGAATGAGAAGGAAGGCTGCTGATCACATCTGAAAAAACATGTTCCTTCTATGGCTTTTTACCACCATCAGATAACAATATTCATTGAATGGAATGTTCTTTGCATGAACTTGTTATAAGGTTAAGATATGGGGTTGGACAGTTGGCAAGAAAAATACTTTCTAGGGATGTCTTGATTGGCTACGTAAAATGCCTATTAATATTAACAGTAAAAATATTATTCTATGTTCTATATGCAGAAGAGCCAGCAACACAAAATTCTTGCACTATTATGCTTAACATTTTCCCAATGTTCTTTTATTTCTATTTGTCCAGTGAAAAAAACCAATACTTCAAGAACACCAAAGAGATATAACAAGAGGAAAATGATTTAGATGTTATGGTTCTCTTCTATCTCTCTGTGTTTTAAAATTCAGCTGAAATATTGATGATCTGTTCTTTGTGGAGTTTTTTTTTTAAAAAAATGCATTGTTCAAACAAATTGCTATTGAGTGTTGTACTGCCACAGAAAAC
Source organism: Thamnophis sirtalis (assembly GCF_051295495.1). Lineage (NCBI taxonomy): Eukaryota > Metazoa > Chordata > Lepidosauria > Squamata > Natricidae > Thamnophis > Thamnophis sirtalis. Next base: position 44,866,542 of record NW_028261389.1, on the reverse strand, counting down.
CTCCAATAACCTAAAACAAATTAATTTCTCAACAAATGTCTGTTTACTATCTGTCCTCTTACATCTAAAATCTTTTAATGTATCAATAACTTCAGTCTCTTTATTAACCTACCTTTATTGATAGACAATAAGCAGTTCTGAGCACATACTTTCATCAATTAATATGTTTATAATGAATGATTTCAGAACTTTTGGAATGTCATCTTCTGTTTAAATAAGTCAATCATTAAACTGACTCCCAGCCTTACAAATTAGTAATTGGCTTACAAATTTGACTACATAGCTAATGTACAAGGCACTCCTATTTTCACCCCTTTAAAAAAGAATTTGAAATTAACTTGTGACTAGGTCCACTTCTGATGACCTTTAAATTTTAGTAACAATAGATAATTAGTGCTAATTGGGTAGTGCAAAAAAGAATGACAATCAATCTGTTTCCTTTTCCCAGAACTCCTACAATTCCTGGAACAACAAGCAAAAAAGAAAAGAATTTTCCCCTTCCTTCCTTTCTTCTTTCCTTCCTTCCTTTCACTCCATAGCATTATAAGTTTATTGTGACCTTCATCTGGCTGGTGTGAGAGGGAGAGGAAATCAGAGTTCTTGCTAAGCCTCCATTCATCCAGAATGTTTCCATTGTTGCTGTACCCTGCAGGCAATGGAGTAACTAGGGGAAGTGGGGAAGGAAAAAACTGTTTGCTTTCCTCCTCTTACTCAGCAAGTATTTTCCCCCACCCCCATCCCAGTTTAATTCATTATCTTGAAAAGGAGCTCTATTCTAAACAGAAGTTCTTGCAACCCTAATTGTTGTCTTGAGATCAAGACAAGAAGATGGCACTTCTGCAGGGGAAATCAGCAAATTTTGTGCAAAAAGAAGATTCTAGGGTTTTATTGTTATTTTAAATAAACAACTGAGCTGAAAATAGGCTCATTTCTTGAACATAGGTGGGATCATAGAGGTCCAGACTTGTTTTCAAACTGGTACACAATTCTTTGTGAAGATGTCAAAACATTGGGGAAAGTGATACTTGACTAGACAAGTGAATAATACAGCAGTGCAAACCTTCAAAGAGATGTTTTCACTTTGAATAAATTTTTTCTCAAGTTGCTTCCTAAAGCCCCATGGCCTCCTCATTTCCAACAAACCCAGGGAAACAACCCAGTGGTGGGATTCAACTAGTTTGCATGGTTCAGGAGAAGCATTTGTTAACTCTTTGTGGTGTTGTACGAATTGACTGAATAGTCAAGGCTGCCTGCCTATTCCATTAGCTCACACACACCTCAAATGTACCTGCTCATTTGTAATTAACCAAAGGAAGGGAAAATAGAAAGAAGAAATAACCACACAGCCATTCTAGCCCCTTTAAAACGCAGGCTTAAAGTGCAAGAGACTCCCCTCCTCCTTCTCTCTCCTTTCAGTTAATAGCTCTGGCCAGCCAAGAACCATTTAACAGGAGAATACTTAGTTGCGATAACAAGATCGCAGGAATGCAGTCAGCACAGAAACAAGGGAAACGTTCATATCATACAGATTAACAGAGTTGGAAGAGGTCTTGTAGGTCATCTAGTCCAACCTCCCACCTGACAAATGGCAGTCTACTCTCTTTTTGAAAGCCTCCAGTGATGAAGCTCCCAGAACTTCCGAAGGCAAGCTGTTACATTGGTTGATTGTTCTCACTGTCAGAAAATTCCTACTTATTTCTAAGTTGAATCTCTCTTTGTTCTTGACAGGATTAAACCAGGGAAGGAGTTTTTAAAATGTTAATACAAAGCAGGAGTTTCTTGTCAGAGTTCTTATGTCTTTTTAAATACACGTTCTAATTAGCAAAATTGATTTTATTAATTTGGAATAGGGTAACAATGCTGTTTCTATGTTTATGTATTTTGATCCTGCATTTTCAGCATTTAAGAGTTAGCTTACAGTATTAGACTGTAAAGATTTCAAATTATTTTGTAACTCTGTTGCTTATGTGTGATGAAGCACCCACAACTTTTGAAGGCAAGCTATTCCAGTGTTTGATTGGTCTCGCCCTTAGGAAATTTCTTCTTAGTTCTAGGTTGCTTCTTTCTTTGGTTAGTTTCCATCCATTGTTTCTTGTCATGCCTTTTGGTGCTTTGGAAAATAGTTTGACCCCCTCATTTTTGTAGGAGCCCCTCAAATTTCCTGACAGAACAATTAATCAGTGGAACAACTTGTCTTCAGAAGTTGTAAATGCTCCAACACTGGAAGTTTTAAAGAAGAGATTGGATAACTATTTGTCTGAAATGGTGTAGGGTTTCCTGCCTAAGCAGGGGGTTGGGCTAGAAGACCTCCGAGGTCCCTTCCAACTGTTCTATTCTATTCTATTCTAAATATTGGAACAGTGCTATTTTATTGTGTTATTTTATTGTGAGTTGGATTAAGGAGAAATTTCCTAAGGGTGAGACCAATCAAGTTGGCCACGCCCACCCAATCACCCACCTACACTGACTCAGCCAGTCATTAGGGCAGAGAACTGATTGTTAAATTATTTGAATCCCACCACTGAAACAACCACATTGCTTCCTTTTGCTCTGCCCCACCACTGCCCTTCTATTTCCCTCAAAAGAGCTTTTTTAAATGCCAGGGAAAGCTAAGAACACTTTTCCCACAGTCCTTCTTGGAATACTTCATCTTTTGCAAAGCTAGAAAAGTGTTTCTGTAGAACAGATTTCTGCTTTTCCAAGTGACTGAAAAAGTAAGAGATAATCCAGAGTGATTTGTCAAGACAAAACATATTGCCTTTTTTCTTTGATGAAGAGAATCACATCATCTCTTGCAACACAAAATTTTCACTGAGGCAAACAAAGGTCATCTTGCACCTGTCTAATGAAAGCCAAATGGGGAAATATGTCATAAATTGTAGTCTTGAAAAAATAGTTGCACTGGTCTAGTATCCAGTTCTGATTGAATATCTCATCAGCATTAAAACAAAAGTTTTCACTTTTAGACTTAACAAGGTGCTTTAATTTAAGAAAAGTATCAAAGCCAGAAGAAGGAATATGGAGGTTAAAAAGACAGCACACCAGTACAACATTGATTTATGAAACCTGAACTGTTGTCATTCCAGGGGAATGAGAATAAGAGAAAAAAGTTATTAATAAGTTACTAAGGTGTCATATCTTGAAGATATTTAAAAGAGTAGAATAGGAGAAAGGTCCATGTTCATATTCTTCATGGTATTGGACCTGGGTACTTGAGAGACCGCCTGCTGCCAATTACCTCCCAAAGACCCATTAGATCACACAGAGTAGGCCTCCTCCGGGTTCCGTCTACCAGCCAATGTCATCTGGCTACTACCCGGGGGAGGGCCTTCTCTGTGGCAGCTCCGGCCCTTTGGAACGAACTCCCCGCAGAGATTCGGACCCTCACCTCTCTCCAGGCCTTCCGAAAAGCCATTAAAACCTGGCTGTGTCGGCAGGCCTGGGGTTGATGAGTTCCCTTCCCCTCTCGATTTGTGTGTCTGTTGGTTATTTTTAAATGCCCTGTACTTTTGTAGTTTTTGTGTTTTTCCCTTCCCCTCCTTCGGGTTTGTGCGCCGCCCTGAGTCCCGCAGGGAATAGGGCGGCATATAAATAAAATGAAACTCAAACTCAAACTCAATATTATTTTGATGCATTTTGCACTACAATCTTATAAAAAGCATCTTTATTATTAATACAGCAGGATTTGTCAATAAATTTAACTTCTGATTCTTGTACCTAAAACTGTACCACAACACCAGATGTTGGAACTGTGATAAACCTGAGCACTGGAAAAAGAATGAGAGAAACAGAGACACAAAGAGAAAGATTTCTCATGCAAAGTATTTACTCAGTGCTATTGATATATAGCAGTGATTACTGAATCTTGGATCTTTACTGAAACATAAAGGGTTAGAATAGACAGTAATATTTTCCTCCAGGTTTAATTGATTTGAGTGGCATATGTGCTGTATAATCAGGGTTTCATTGAAAGAGACTGTCAACTCGCAAAGCATTTCTGACCTGCTCTCAAGTTGCCATAGGCAGGGGGATGGCAAAACCCAGCCTCACAGCTGCATCAAGGATTTTGCATTTCAGTCACAATAAAACACATTCCAGTGGCAATGTCAAGGTCATCTCCGGGGGACCCACAGTGGCTGGAGGGAGTGACTTCTACAACCTGCGAAATTGCTTTGTTGGGGAATGTGACTGATGACACACCTTGGCGGGAGGGGGAAACAGCCAAGGTACAAATTAAGTGAGGTCAGAGTTGGCTTCACTTGGATTGTGCCAACATGAAGCTCCTATTAAATAACTGGACTTCTTTTGAAGCTTGGGTTGAGGTTCATGATTTAATTAGGGCATTGGTCAGAACCCTGACAGACAACATAGGAATACCTCAATTTCAGACACTCAGTCTTCCAAGCTATTTTTCTTAAATATAATCTAAACTGGTTTCTGCATTTCAGGAATCTCTTAAAGACAATTGTTTTGTGGATAAAAGAAGGAAGAGCTTAGTTTATTTTGATTTACTATTTTTATTCAAAGCATATGAAACTCAAAGCATAGCTAGTAGTGCTTATTATTGTGTCACTAAAGCTGAGAAAGCTCCTTGAGATTTCTATATTTCTCCTGTGTGCTGCTTGGGGAATCCAAGCATGGGTTAACTTTGTCCATTAGCCTAGAGACTGAGTTATGTAAATTGGTGACCATGCCTCCTCTGACTGGATGGGTCAGTTTTTTAACTCAGTCCAGCCGAAAGAGACGTATACCAATTCTTCTCCAGACTAATGAGACAAATTTATACTTCATCTTGGATTTCTACATTTGGTTTCTTGGTTTTTGCAGAGGATTATGTGTGGCAAAGGGAAAGGCAGCAGTTGCTGCCTGCCCAGTCCTTCAGTGGCTCGCTGGCTCGATCAGGTATTTGTTCTTCCTTTGTCGCTGTTGGCTCTGAGGTTTGGCTGCAGGCTGTTGGAACCTTTGTGAGGCATTTGGCGGCAAGCGCTTGGCTTGTTATTGCGGCTTGGGGGCTTGTAATCGCAGCACGTGGCTTAAGGCTAGTGCCGATGTTGTAACTGGGGAGCCCACCGCCTCAGAAGCTGGCAAAACACCCGCCGTTCGCGGCGTGGTTTTGACCCACCGCTGGCTGTTGGTCGTTTGGGAGCGTGCCGTAGCCGCCGCCGCCAGATTCCCGATGTGGAAATTGAGGCCGCCGTTTTCCTTGCTCACTGCTGTTTTTTTTTAAATTTGGCGCCTGTTTTGCGGTTGCCATTTTGGGGCTGTTCGTCGCGCAGGGGCTGTAGGGATCAGGTGTTGCCTCCCTTCGCGCTCAAGAGCTTGCTGACTCAACGGCCCTCCCACTTCCCTCACTTTGGCTTTGTTTGCCTTGGAGAGAAGTTTGTTTCACCGCTGCTCTTGCTGACCATGCGGTCCACTCTCCTTGCTGTGCTTTGAGCCCTTTGAGTCTTTTTTGCATCTAATAATTTCATTTCATTTCATTTTCCCTTTATTTGTATGCCGCCCTTTTCCCTGGGGGGACTCAGGGCGGCTCACAGTTCAAAAAAAGGGGGGGGAAGGACATTACAATGGCTGATCATCCTTCTTTGGGAGGTACAGTTGAGCCCTCTAATGATAACCAGGGTACTGCCCAAGCGGGGGTTAGTTCGAGGCCTGGCAGGGCTGCCTCTAGAGCCACCAGCCAGAGGCCCAGGGAGACCTCTGGGGCTCTGGATAAGGGCCACAAGAAGAATAAGACCAAGACTGCTTCTAAAACCTCTGGGGAAGGTAGAAATTGCCCCCCCCCCCACGATAGTGCCTCAACGCATATCACCAGCTCCGCAGCCAGCAGGGCACCAGGCCTGGTCAACTGATCGCTCTCTATCTACTATTTCTGAAACTGGGGCAGGGAGGATGGGGATCCAACTCCCCTCAGTATTGCCCGAGACCCAGGCTGCTCCGGCCTATTTAATGCCATGTGCTGGGCCTTCTGTTACATTTACTCCCACTGCTGCAGGCCTAAGGCCTGTGGAGTGTTATGACCAGGGACTATCCCCAGACCTTTACCAGATGATATCTGCAGCTATATCCAGAGGGGTGGATGCTGAGCTGCTTCGAAGGCACCAGGCCCCAGTTGTTGTTAGCTCCCAAGGTGGGCTTCCTATCCCAGCTCCGCAGATAGATCTTCCTGAACTGCAGGCAGGGCCTTCTTCTTCTCCTCTCCCCTCTACTTATAGTGAGGATTTGGCCTTGGTGGAGGAAGGGGAGTTGATCGATAGAGAATTCTCTGATGATGAGGGCCTGATCTTTGATCAGCCTAATTCGTCTAGCCTATTTAAGCCTACACTATTCAAATCCTTATTGTTTAAAGCTAAGGCCACTACTCATATGGGAGAGGTTGCTCCCAAGGACAGTTCGGCTGTAGGCCTGGACATTACTGAGCACCTCTTTGCTGAACCAGTTTCATTGCAAGATGTGATTCCTTCCCCTAAGCTTTTCATGGATCTCATTCAGAAACAATGGGACCAGCCAACTGCGGTTACTCCGCCCAGCAACGGGGACAGGAAGCTGTACACTTCCACCCCTGACTTGGAAAACATTTTACAATTCCCAACTGTGGATCAGCCAGTAGCAGCCCTAGCTTCCCCTGCTCTGATTCCGTCTGAAATTTCTGAGGGTCTGAAGACAGAGGACCGTAAAGCTGAGACAGTTATTCGTAATACCCACCAGGCTGCGGCCTGGACCTTGCATGCTGCTACTGCGGCATCGTTCTTTAATAGAACTTCTGTGCTCTGGCTTAAGCAGTTGCAGGAGAGACTGGCCCCTGATGAGGTACGTCTTCACCAGGACGTTACTAAGATTATAGCTGCTTTAGCGTTTTCGGCGGATGCCATGCTCAATGCTGCCAAGTTCACTTCTCGTGCTGTGGTGTCCAATGTGGCGTCTCGTCGCCTATTGTGGCTCCGCCATTGGCAAGCCGACATTAAGCCTAAATGGCGCCTGACATCCACGCCTTTCAAGGGCGGGGCTTTGTTTGGGTCCATTCTCAACCCCATACTCATAGAGACCAGGGACAAATGCAAGGTTCTTCCGTCCTCGGGGGGGGGGGGGGCACAATGCCAGAAGGCAGCAGCCATATAACAGACGCCAGTCCTTTCGGGGAGGCTATTCTGGTTACACAGCGGACCCCTTCATTCCTCATTACAACAGGGGTTTTCACCAGTCACAGGACCATGGCCAGGACTGTGGGGGGGCAGGGATAGGGGGTGCCAACAGCACCAGGGGCAATCCCATAACAGGAGATCCTTTTGTGGCTCGGGGAACCGGTCCTTTCAGAGGTACCGGTGACTCACAAGGGGAGGAGCCAGTGGGCGGGCATCTGCTGGCCTTCGCTCATCAGTAGGCGGAAACCACGTCCGACGCCTGGGTCCTTCAGGTGGTAAGGCTGGGCCTCACCCTAGAATTTCTCTCCATTCCCCCAAGACGGTTCATCAGGTGCCCCATACCCAGGTGCTCAGTAAAGTGGCGCCTCATGGAAGCCGAAATACATCATCTCATCTCCATCAATGCAATAGAACAGGTTCCCAAGGGGCAGGAAGGCCTAGGGTTTTATTCCATTCTATTTCTGGTGCCCAAAAAATCAGGAGGATGGCGAGCCATTCTAGATCTGAAAAGACTCAATTGGTACATCAAGTATCAGAAGTTCAAGATGCAGTAATTAAAAAGCATCCTGGCACCCATCCGCCAAGGCGACTTGATGACATCGGTCGACATCAACGAGGCGTACCTTCATGTGCCCATTCATCCGGCACATCAACAGTTTCTGCGCTTCCATTTTTCAGGCCGTCATTTCCATTCCCTTGCCTTTCGGTCTTTCGTCGGCCCCCCGCACCTTTACCAAGCTGCTTGCGGTAGTGGCGGCCTCACTTCGTTCGGTTCCGGTGAGAGTGAATTGCTATTTAGTCGACATCTTGGTCCTGTCGCCATCCTGAGAACAGGCCCTATGGGATCTTCAAGTGACAATGGACTCCCTGCGGAGGCACGGGTTAGTGCTGAATCTTCCCAAGAGCCATCTGCAGCCAACTACATCGCTGCTTCACTTAGGGACCATCATCAACTCCGTCACCTGCGAAGTTTTCCTGTCCCTGGAGAGGCGACAGAGCATCCAACGGCTGGCATCTCAGGTGTCAGCCTTGCGGCTTGTGCCCCTGGCCTTACTCTCTCAGCTGTTAGGGAAGATGATTTCTTGCATCAACATCGTTCTCTGGGCCAGGTTTCAAGCATGACTACTCCAATGGTTCCTGCTTCCTTATCAGAGGTCTCATACCAATCATTCACAACTCAAGGTCTGTCTTCCACCCAAGCCCCTCAGATCACTTCGGTGTTGGGCGTCCTCCAAAGTTCTCAAGGGGTGCCCGTTCAAGGAACCAGAACACATCCAGGTTACGACGGATGCCAGCCTATTCGGATGGGGCAGCCATGCTCTGGATCGGGTGGTGCAGGGTCGTTGGTTGGACCGGGAGCTGTCCAACAACATCAATTAGCTAGAGTTACAGATTATCCGACTGGCCCTGCAAGAATTCCAGGACATTGTGACTCACAAACACATGCTGATCCTGACCGACAATGTGGCCTCCAAGGCACATGTCAACCGCCAAGGGGGCACGCATTCCAGAGCCTTCATGCTGGAGGCAGAGAAACTGCATCATTGGGCGGAATCCAGACTGTTGTCCCTTCAAGCGGAACACATTTCGGGCGAATCCAACGTCCAGGCGGATTCGCTGAGCAGAGCCACTGTGGATCATGTGGAGTGGCAGCTCCACCCCGACCTCTTCCAGCAGCTCTCCCGCCGGTTCGGCCAGCCAGTAGTGGACTTGTTCGCGCAGCCCACAATGTGCAACTGCCCCATTTCTACTCCAGGTATGTGACTCCCGGAGCGGAGGGAGTGGATGCCTTGCGCAGCCCGTGGCCGGCCAGCCTCCTTTATGCCTTCCCGCCTCTACCAGTGATCCCAGCGGTCATCCAGAAGATACTGTCGGAATGAGCAGAAGTTCTCCAGGTGGCTCCGATGTGGTCCCGGCGAACCTGGTATGCCGACCTGGTGCACCTGTCGATCTCGCACCCGTGGAGGATCCCGGACAATCAGATCCAGCTCAATCAAGGGGCCCTCATACATCCGAACCCCCAGTTGCTACAATTAGCCGTGTGGCACGTGAGCGGACTATTCTGACTGACCTTTATTATTCCAGCGAGGTCATCGACACGATTCAAGCGGCCCGTCGGCCTTCCACCACTCGAATTTACGAGGCTACCTGGCAGGCCTTCTGCAGGTGGTGCCGCCAGACTGGGGCAGATCCCCTCCAAGATTTGGTGTCCCGAGTGTTGGACTTTCTGCAATCTGGACTTAACAAAGGTTTGGCACCCAATACGCTTCGCAGGCAGGTCACGGCCCTTGCCATGGTGATTGGGGGAGGTCAGGGGCGTTCCTTGTCTCAGCATTCACAAGTCAAGGCTTTCCTGAAGGGGGCGGCCAACATCCGGCCTCCAACCGTGCACCACTACCCTACTTGGGATTTGACTTTAGTGCTCAGGGCACTTATGGACTCTCCATTCGAACCTGTTACTTCCATCAGTCTTCGACTACTGACTTTTAAGTCCATGTTCTTGGTAGCTATTACATCAGCCAGGTGGGTTTCCGAATTGGCGGCACTGTCCGTTCAGGCGGATCTCTGTATATTCCACCCAACAGAGTCGTTCTCCGTTTGGACCCAGCCTTTCTACCAAAAGTCAACACGTTATTCCACAGGGCTCAGGAGCTCGTCCTCCCGGACTTTTGCCCCAACCCTTCTCATCCGTAGGAGCGCCAATGGCATCACCTGGGTGTACGCAAAGTTCTTCGTTGCTACGTGAAACGCACAGCGTCCTTCAGGCGGTCAGAGGCACTCTTTGTGTCCTTTCAGCCATCATCCATGGGACAGAAGGTTTCTTCTCATACGATAGGTCGATGGTTGAAGGCGTGCATCGCTTTTGCTTATGACAGCCAATCTCGACAGGTCCCCAGGCGCATCACTCCCCACTCTACCAGGAGTGCGGCCACCACGGCAGCCTGGGCCACGCAAGCCTCAGTGGAAGAAATCTGTAGAGCGGCTACCTGGTCTTCGCCATCGCCGTTCATCCGACATTACAAGGTTGACGTGTATGCCTCGGCTGAGGCTTCCTTTGGGCAGCGTGTGTTGCAACAGGTGCTCCCCCCTGCGGGGGACCCTGGCCAGCCTAGCTCCCACCCTGGATCTTAATTGCTTTGGCATGTCCCATGCTTGGATTCCCCAAGCAGCACACAGGAGAACGACCGTTGACTTACCTTACCTGAACGGTCCTTCTATGTGTGCTGCGAGGGGAATCCAAACCCACCCGCAGCTTCGGCTGGCCAGGGTTGTCATGACTTTTGAACTTGACTGACTTTCACTGACTTGTGACTTTGACTATGACAGACTTTACCTAGTTGTAACTTGTGTTTTCTGACATGTTTGTATACCTTTTGGGCTACAGCCATCATTTGTTATTGTTCTTGTTATACATCATTAAATGGCTGACTTCGTACAAAACTGACCCATCCAGTCAGAGAAGGAGTGTTCACCAATTTACATAACTCAGTCTCTAGGCTAATGGACAAAGTTAACCCATGCTTGGATTCCCCTCGCAGCACACATAGAAGGACCGTTCAGGTAAGTCAACGGTCGATTTAATGCCTACAAAGGGGCAACTATCTTCATTATTGTCTCAAAATAAAGCAATCTGCACAGCATTATGGCTTAATAAATTTATTTTTGATGGATGCCAACATCTTCAATATGTAAGTGGTAATTACTACCCATCAACAGCAGGATGTAGACAAGGAACCAAAATGTGTAGGAATTACCATCTGTTATTGCAGATTCACTAGTTACATGTATTATCACATTTCGGATTCTATAATTAACCTTTGCCTGAAACAGGGGACTTATTGCTATCTAATAGGTTTTACTTTAATATGTCATAAATAGCAATCCTATACTGAAGGACCCACTTGTTTAGTTTACTCAATAGCCAGAGTTTCATTTTGATAGCAACAATTCACAATGCCTTAGAACTTCTTAGGTTTTAGAACATCACTAAAATGAAAGGCCCCCTACTTGTATTTTGCCATATATCTCAACCAGGACTACAAGAAAGAAATTCCCAGTGGGTTTTGCTTTTAGTTGTTTAATGAAGTGAAATAGAGATACACGGCTATAATTGTTCAATAAATCAGTAGAATAATCCTGTAATGAGTTTTTATTTAATAATATTACAGATATGAATTATAACCATCCTTGGAGGCGAAAGGGTACTTTTAGATTTGCTTTGATAAAGGAGAGATGATAGCAGTTTCTAGATTGCTGTAAATTAATCATGGTGTAAAGAAAATGTACAAAAATGCTTCCCCCTCCCCTCTGATTCTAAATTAAAAGAGCACAATCTGTGGATGTCTTGGGTGCAACCCTCAGAGATCATTAAATTGTTTGTCTACTGAGCTGCAGATCACCAAGTGTTACAAAATCTATTTTTTAATGTGGCAGAAGGGAAAATTATTAAATAATGAGTGGGTAAGATGAATCATATTAACTATATTTAATTTTAATCAAATGTATATATAAGTGGGGTAAAATCAAATTACCTTTTGTCGTGGTTCATCCATAACTTTTGAAGCATAGCCTCCAGCATATTTCACCAAGGACAAGGAGAATGCTTGATGTAGAAATAATAGAATAATAGGGTTATAAGGAATATCGTCTGCCTCCTCTGCCCATCCTCACACCATCACAGATTTTTTAAAAACTATCCAATTGTTTGGAAATCTCCAGTGTTAAAGTATCCACAGCTCTAGAAGACAGCCTTTTCCATTGTTTAATAGCTCTTATGGTCAAGAAAATCCTCCTTATTTTGAGATTGGATCTCTTCAGGGGTGGGCTTCAAAAATTTTAGCATGGGATTCTCTGCCCTGTTGCTGGTTGGGCATGGCAAAATGCACACAAAGTGAACCGGCAATAACGCTAGCAGTAACCCACCCCAATTCCAATGGCTTTGGAATAGGAACATTTTTCTCTTTTCTATGTTATTTATTATTAGCATAATAAATAACCTAGAAAATAACGTGGATCCCATTAATTATTGTCTTCTTTTAAAAGATCTGGAAGATACTTTGTCGCTGGTTTGTCATCAGAGAAAGAAGAATTTGTCATTATTGAAGAATTTTGCTTGATCATTGAGAATTTTTCTGTTGGTTCTTGCTAGGATCCTTGTTATTTTCTATATTATTTATTATGCTAATTATTATACTGCAAATGATAAGATAAGTTCAGAGATGTCTTAAGTCTCAATGGGGTGACAAAGTAGAACTGAAGCTGGGCAAGATGGAATCGTCATAGATTTGGCGGGTTGAATTTCAGAGTTTGCAAAATAAGTCCTGCACCCTTCCTCGAGGTAGGAGATTTAGGACTTGATAGACTCCAGTTTTGTGAAGTGTTACTTTCTTTGTGGGGTTTTAAATAGTGCCTGCAGGGCTAACTTTGTCAGTGGATTTTTCATCTCATTTCAAGCTGATAATTATAGCATACGTTTTTAAAATCAATCAATGCAGTCATGTAATTAAATTATAAAAAGTTTACGTATTTTGGATCATGTAATTCAACTTTGTAACCAGTTTAGATGTGTTTTGCTTTATATAGTATATTTTGCTTTTCCAGATTGCAGTGCTTAGGAATTTAAATTTCTATGGACATAGTAAAATATTCCTGGAAAATATAAGAAGTGCTGATCAGTGCTTGAAATTATCAAATCGGAACATACCAACAGGCTTTTAAAAAAGAAGATTAATATAACCTGAAGATGATTTTGCCTGTGTATGAGTATGGCACATAATTAACTAATTTAAATGCTTCTATTCAAATTGTCTAAGAAAATAACACCAATGTTAAATATCTGTTTTCTTACTCATGCATTTATTCAACACTTTCTATAGCAGTTTATCTAAAATTACGTTCAAAGTAATTTAGGCAGCCATAGTCTGTGTGAGAGATTCCATAGAAGGCTTTAAATCATAGTGACAGGCAGTAGGGTTTGCTGAAAGGAAAGCATTTCTGAAGGAGTCATGGAATAACAATAGGAAAACTTTAAAGATATAACTCTTCAGTGTTTGAGAAAGTAGCCAGCCTACACAAATTGTTTTTATTTTGTTTAAGTTAGGCTCATTAATAGTAAGGATGCTGCATGGTAGCATGCCTTTATGTATTCCATTCCAGTGGTATTACTTGAAAGAAGAATACACTGAATCCTCTTTCAGGATTGATCATTGTCTCTCTTTTCCTAATTCTCCCTTCTGGTTGTTTGAAAGAAGCATTTTATAAAAAGTCATTTAGCAATAGCAATAGCAGTTAGACTTATATACTGCTTCATAGGGCTTTCAGCCCTCTCTAAGCGGTTTACAGAGTCAGCATATTGCCCCCAACAACAATCCGGGTCCTCATTTTACCCACCTCGGAAGGATGAGTCAACCCTGAGCTGGTGAGATTTGAACAGCCGAACTGCAGAACTGCAGTCAGCTGAAGTAGCCTGCAGTGTTGCATTTAACCACTGCGCCACCTCGGCTCCTCGGCTTAAAAGTTGTTTTTTATGATTGCTATTTCCAGGTGTCAGAATTATCTCTGTGAGGTAAAAGGGCATTTTGATGCTTGGCATGGAATGGCAACTACTGTCATTTTTAGCTCAAAGTTTATAATATTCACTGCCCAACAGTTTAAAAAATCAGTAGGCTGTCCAAACGGTCAGTTTCCCTGGGAAGAAGAGTCAATATTTACCTAACCAGCAATATCTTGTGCAATTTTATGCCTCTCGTACTCCCCAAAAGTTGTTTCATTATATTATTTTATATTATACTTTATTGACTTATCTTACCTTACTTTGCAATGTACCCAGAGAACTTTTGCTGCAGAACAGTTTAGAGCTATAATAAATCACACACAAAAAAGAGCTGGCTCCAAATCCAGTTGGATCTTGCCCCTTATTATCACTGTCACCTCTTTCTCCTCTTCTAAATCTCCGTGTTGCTTTCTCAAATTCTTCTTAAGCTGCTTTATCTTTCTCTTTCTCTTGCTGGCTCAGACAAAAGTTCTGTTTCTTTGCCTAGAGTTTGGCTATCAAGCTGAAACCCTCAGAGACCCAGGGCAGCAGAATTTCACTTTGAGGATAAAATTGCTTGCCTTCATACCAAGTAGAATATTGCTTATGATACAACACAAACTGAGTTGTCTAACATACTATTTAATCCATTGTGTAGATTAGCTTCCAAACTGTGAGACTTTAGGCAGTCCCAGGCTTTTCACATACTCTGTGGAGTCTTGCCTGTCATGGTTCATTCAGGATAACAGAATGCTGGATCAAAGAATTATGGATGGAGTGGTGCCATGAGGCTTAAAGAATAATTTCTTTTCTGTAGTCCTAAGGAAGCCCTCCCTTACTCCTGAAAATTCTGCCCACCATAATCCAGTAATAAGTAGCCTTATTATTGTCTGGTAGCAAGGTTGGGTGATACTTGCACAGATGCTGAGGACACCAATTATTTTGATTTTTTTCCAGCCTTAATTCTAGCCTGCTTTGGGAAGATAATCAGACATTGTCATTCTGTGTGACGCCCTTCTGTAGAAGACAGGAAATTTGTTTCCATTGTCATTGCTTGACTGAGGTTTTTGATATAGTTAACAATGGTACCCTTTTGGATTGCATATGAGATGGGAATTAAAAGCTTGTTATAGTGTTGCTAATCCTTTTGGTAGGAACAGTCTTTGATAGTGGTACTGCAGGTTTGTGGCTTTTTGGAAGCTATGCTACCCTAAAATTATTTTCCCCCTCCCAGTGATATTCAAAATTGTTAGAGCAATTGTTACGCATTGCAGGAGGAGGTGTCATTAATTTATCGATGGTGATAGTTAACTTTAGTTTCCTAATAGCTAAATCAGGACAGGTTGAACATGTCTTTAAGCAATTTCTGAGTAGAGTGATGGGATAGATAAGGATGAATTGTAATTTTTGCAAAGAGGAATAGCCTTTTTACTTATTTCCAGTGTGCTTGTTCCAGCACATGGTGAACAGGTGGGCAGCCAGCTGTTTATATCATGGATGAAGATCCCACTTCCATCTTTTGTATGCATTGGTCCTTTTAATCTAGTTTGTTTTTAATTTTAATGTTTCAGGTTTTGGTGCCCAATGTTTTAATGTTTTTAACCTTCTAATTATTATTTTTTATTGTTATTTATGACATTGTAAGCCATCCAGAGTCACTTGATAGTGAGATGGGATTCCATTTTGAAGTAAGTGTACAGTTTACAATTAGCTAGTAAGCAATGTTCAGGTGATTTTTAAAAAATGAATATAGTCCTATAGAACTTGAGATCAAGATGTCTGAAAAACTACCTTGCCAGTGTAGACTTGATTATTAGGGAAGGTCCTATATTGAGGTTGGCAGAATGGCAACTTGCCTACTTGAATGTGGGCCATTTCTGTGATAGTGCTTACATTCTTTAACACTTTCTCTGCAAAATGCATGAGTAACATCTATCTGTGAAAGAAAAAAAAGTGAGTCCTCTATTTTATATTATTTTACTATTTTTATAGTTTTTTCAGTGTGAATACGATTTTATGCTGTTTTAAACAATTTATTGTAAGAGGCTTCACGTTTTACAATATTATTACTGCACCTATTCTTCCATCCACTTAATTGGCTTTCTCCCTTGTTCTCTCATAATCTATTTATAATGTTCATATAACAAGGATTCTCTTTTGCCATTTGTTAATCTGTATAAGTATCACACATCCAAATTTAATTGATTGGGCCTGTAACTGTCCGTTCACTGAAGCAAGGGGTCTCCCACTGAATAGAACAGCCTTCACTTCTGTCAGAGGCTCTTTCTTCGCATGTGTAAATACATGTCTTTCAATGGCTAAAACTGTGCCTATGTTGAGTTTAAGAAATGTTATTATCACAAACAACAATAATTTGGCAAGATAGTGTATACCGCAACAGCATTATATGTTAGATTTAGATTATAGTTCAAAGCAATTACAAATAGTCTTTGAACTACTTGGATAAACAGACTGAATACACATTTTTCCCCTTGGGAATATTGATCTGTTTCTGTATCTTCAAATCAATCTCCTCCTCATTCTTGAATACAATGAAAAAGAAAATGGGATTTAAAGTGGAAAAAGGAAATAGAAGGTAAATATCCAGGTTTGTCTCAAGAATGACTTACAATATCTATTTCTTAATTTTGCTATGTTTTTTTATTTTTGTTGGAATTTATAGATAAGTAAAAATTGATTTGTCAGAATTTTTCCTTCTTATTATATTTAATGGATTAAATAGTGAGCAGTCTTGTCATTTCAAAAATGATGGATTAAGGGGCAAAGCAGTAACAGTAGAAATAAATTATTAAATAGCTCATTGGTTTGGACCTTTACTATTTCCTCAGCAATTTTTCCTGGAAAATAGTCAGTGTTTTGCTGACATGGAACCCAAGAACCAGATACTGAGATCATCCTATAGCTGCAAAATTTGCTTTGGGGTCATATGAAACTTATTTTCAGAAAAAAATATATGTTTGTCTTTATATTTTCTTAGCACCCTTAGGAGTGGGAGTAGGAAACAATGTTTGGATGTTAAGCAGATGGTAACAATTAGCTTAAAAAAGAAAGTGAAATGGTAGGAGGCAAATATGTAATTATTGTTCACACTGGTAAGTTCATAAGCAATAAATGGGAGGGAAAAAATCTTCATGGGCAAAAACATAGTTGGTAATTTGCTCTGGAATTTGTTATTTTGAGCCAACACTTAAAACTGTCCCCATAAATGATTAAAACTAAAAAGTGCAACATTTGTTAAAAGTGAATAATAATCCTTACTATATATTACACTACTAGTAAAAGGTCAAAATAAAGGTTTTCCCTTTCCAGTTTTGTTCAACTCCAAGGGATGGTGCTCGTGTCTGTTTCTTAGCCAAGGGAGCCAATATTGTCTGAAGGCATTTTGGTGATCATGTGGCCAGCATGACTATATACCAAGGCAAACAGAATGCTGTTATCTTCCTACCAATTTATTTATCTACTTGCATTTGCATGCTTTTGAATTGCTAAGTGGGTGGGAGTTGAGGCAAGTATCACTACCAGTATAATAATGCTATCTTCATTTCTTCCTTTCAATATAAGGCAGGAGTCTTCAAACTTTTTAAACAGGGGACTGATTCATGGTCCCTCAGACTGTTGGGGGGGCGGACCAGCTGGGTGGGCATGGCTAGGTGGTCATGTGACTGGGTGGGTGTGACTAGGTGGTCCTGTGACTGGATGGGTGTGGACAATTTAGCAGTCCATTTTGCCTTTGTCTTTGCTGTCCTTGCCCCTCCCCTCCTCACTCACTGGCCCTGGATCATGTGGCTGCACTGGCAAGATCACCCCTTAGTCAGCTGGTCCTCCCCAACACCTTTCAGCCTCACCTTCAGCAGCAATGGTATTATCAGAAGTACAGCTCAACAGGTGAAATAACTAACCAGAAGTGCAGCTGGAGTGGATGCTCGCTGAAAGATAAGGCCAATGGTGAGGGGCAGGCGAGGGACGCGGCTGAATCCCACCACTATGCAGGCCTGCATTGGTGGGCGAATGCTTTATTTATTTCAAATGTCATTTTGGTATATCTTCTTGTATCCTTGCATATCTTCTTGTATCCTGAAGATGCTTCTTCAGGAAAGTGATCCAGCTATAGGATCTATTTATCTTGGTATTATTTTCTTGTCTTTTATTTTGTACGTTTCAAGAAACTAAATCTAACTCTCATAACTCCTATTTTCCCACAATAATAACTTTATGAGGTGAATCCGGTTGGTAAATTTGGCCACCTAGCCAAATTTCATGGCTAAGGAAGAGCTAGAATTCATGGTTTCCAGTTTCTAGTTTTTCTAGAACCTCCAATTTTCTCCACAGCATTCCAATTCTTCTATTTGTTTATTATTCTCTATAGAGGCAATTTGGGATAGTAAGCGGCACTAGTATTCTCCTGTTTTATAAGGAGGTGATCTAATATTCCCAAAATCAATTCCCGTTCTATCAAATATTGGCAACAAAACACTGATCAAATTTATAATGCAATATGCAGCTTGCAGCTCTCTCCATTCCTATGCAGACAGATTGCTCAGCTTACGAAGAGCTTGTACTATAGGCAGTCTGTTGAAGACTGTGGAGAGAAAACCATGTCTCCTGCATGTTTCTCAATTTTTTTTGCAAAAAACAAATGATCTTATTTGTGAACTTCTAACTGTGCATGCACACAATTTGCTCAGATGGCAGAGAGAGAGAGAGAGAGAGAGAGAGAGAGAGAGAGAGAGAGAGAGATGTTGCAAATTCAACATTTAAGAGTTTTCATGAATTGGTTAGATATCAGCTTATCAAGAAACATGCTTTGCTGGTGTTTGTCCACAGGTTTAGGTAAACAAGCAAGATGGCGTTAAAGTTAGTAACAATGGCACAGGCAGAACACTGCTGAAGCATTTCTTTTTGAATTTGCTACAGAAAAAAGTGAGAATCACTTGGAGACATTCCTGCAATACAAACTGGGAAAGAAATGTTCTTTCTGTTGCTTAGTCTAATTGTTTACATCATCACTGTCCATCATTTTAATGATGCCTTGAGAAGAGGTAAGGAAATAAAATGTAGCAATTTTAGGAAGACTTAGCATTTAATATTTCCTTATATTTTTTCAGATTGTTGTGCATTTAGGTTCAAATACATTTTCTTTTGTATCAGTTCAAAGATTTTTTTAAAATACTTTTTGAATTACAAAAATTATGCTTCAGCATATATTTATGCAAACTAAAAAAATAGCAATGTCATAGCTATATGACAAAGTAGTCTCCACGGAATAAGCCTCATAGATACAGTTACCACGGTAGTGCAGTGTTTAGACTGACTGCCAGGAGTTCGATTCTGACTGGCTTAAGGTTGACTCAGCTGTCCATTCTTCCAAAGTTGGTAAAAAGAGAACCCAGATTGTTGGGGAGAATATGCTGACTCTGCAAACTGCTTAGAGAGGGCTGTGAAGCACTGTGAAGTAGTATATACTGTAAATTTAAGTGCTATTGCTAACAAATATCTGAACAGGCAAATAGACATTTGGAAAGGAGGAAAAAAGTGGGGAAAGGAAGACACACTATTTAACTTTCTTAGCATGGATAACAAAAATTACACTGAGAAGCTGCAGGAGAAAAAAGTACTTAGGCTTCCATGCACAGAAATTACTTTTTCTAGCATCAGAAAAAAAGGTTTTTCAGGCACAATATTTTTCCAACTAATCTTTATTTTCAAGAACATATGCCAGTGATAAGATAGAATGGATGATGACACATTTTTCAGATTTCACCATTACAACCTATGACAAGTCATATAATCTACAGATTGCAGCGTTCATAAATCTGAAGAGGCTGGATTGGATTGCTGAAATTAGAAAATAAATTAAATAGCATAAATCTAGGCTGTCAAGTTTGTCAATGAATGAGGGAGAGAAAGAAGCAGATACAAAAGTTTGAAAGACTACGTTTGTAAAAACAGTCCCATTTTGGAGGGGTATAAATTTTTATTAAAGTTTTATAAAAAACATAAAAACTAAAAAGCAAAAGCAATAAAAAAGAAAGAAAGAAAGGTAGAAAAGCAAAAGGGAAAAAGAATTGGAAAGAAAAAAAATGAAAGAAACAAATTCTGATTTCCCTTGCAATAAGTATAAATATAATCACAAAATTATCTCTTACTCTCTGATTTTAAAGGATAAAGTACAACTGAAACCAGAGACTTTTCTTTGGTGAATGAACAAGCAACTGGAAAAAAGTCATAGGACTTTGAATTTATTTATATATACATTGCAGTGAGACTACGGTAGTTCTTCATTTATAACAATTCATTTAGTGACCATTCAAACTTACAATCACAATGCAAAAAGTGACAAGATTGTTTTTCACACTTTTCACCGTTGCAACATCCCTTTCTTTCAAATGCTCGGCAACTGACTCATATTTATGACGGTTGCATTGTCCTGAGGTCATGTGATCATTATGTGACCTTTGGGCAAGGAAAGTCAATGGGGAAGCCAGACTCACTTAACAAACACATTAATAATTTAACAACTGCAGTGATTCACTTAACAACTGTAGCAAGAAAGGTAATAAAATGGAGCAAAATTCACTTAACAACTGTCTCGTTTAGCAACAGAAATTTTGGTCTCAATTGTGGTCATAGGTCAAGGACTACCTGTACTGCATGCTCAAAAATGGAAAGGTTTGACACTATTTACAAAAGTGTTGGTCAACATGATAAAACTTGCAGAGGTAGCTAAATTAACCACTTTGATTTTTTTAAAAATAGCATGTATATTTATGGTTGACTGAAAACCCTTACAGACTTTTTACATGATTTTTTTCATTTTTACATGAACAAAAATGCACTTACGATTTGTGGTTTTAATAATAGAAAAAAGGGAGGGATTTTTTTTGCAATTATGAAGTAAACAGTCCAATTAAAAAAATACAATTGATCATTGGATTAAAATAGCAGTATTTTCAAAAGAGAAGTTCTATTTCCAGTTCTTCTTCCTTTAGAAACAATCTTTTATGCATAATTAAATTAAAATATGAAACTTTAATACAACAGAATATAATAAGTCCAAAAGATACTTTCCATAGAAGGATTAAGATAAAAGAATCCTGTTTATTTTTTAAAAAAACCACCAACATTATCCTAAATGTTCCTAATCAGATTTAATACTACCATTGTATTTTAACTAAAAAAGACTTCACTAATAAAAGAATAATTAGCAAGTGCGAAGTCAATTCAAAGAAATTGTTTGATGGTATTATGAATGTGAATAAACTAAAATTGGACCTTACTTCAAAAGAAACATGTTACACATATTAGTAATTTGCATTAAAATCTGGAATTGATTTTGGAAACAGATGGTTATATATATATATATATATATATATATATATATATATATATATATATATATATATATATATATATATATATATATATATATATATATATATATATATATATATATATATATATAATTTGCTACATAGCAACACATTTCCTGCGCCATGGAGAAAGTTTGCATTACAGTATAAGACTGAAAACAAATGCAAGAAGAATGCATTTTTCTATCTGTCAAGGCTGTTAGCAATGATTGTTGAATGTTGTTTAGCATTTTCCTGGCTTTGTTGTAAAGGGTTTTCTTTGGGAGGGGGGCTATTATCATTTTACAGCTGACTGGAAGATACATGCTTTGACGGGTTTGGTTGCCTGTTGAAATCCATCATTTGTTCTTTTATATTGATTTCAATATCCCACTGGCCTGTCTTAAATATAACTCAGAAAATATCATGACTATCAAGAATGTTCAAGTTATATGTGAAAATAAATGCAATGTGCATAACATCTTCCATTATCTTCTATTATATCATATATGCTCCAGGATAGAACTATAAGACATTATAGTACAAAAGTATTTTGGAAGAAAAGTAAGCAAGCATATTCCAGCTCCTCTTCCCAGTCATTAGCTTTTAAACAGGTTTCAATTTTATTAAAATGTTAGAATTGGTTCAGGCACTTCCACAGTTAATATCAAATAACAAACGTATCAGCCCTGGCCAAAAGAAAGTTAGCAAAGCATCTATCCTTCCCAGTCTCCCTTTTGTCATAATTGAGTTTCCTTTTAATGGGAATCAGCATACTGCTTAGATGAGTTAAATAAAAAAAGAATTCTGTCACATATCCTCATGGCTACAAGATAGCAATTTTACTGCTATGCTTTCATGCTTGGCAAAGTGCAAAACCAAATGAAGTCAAGGTAGTATTTGTGTATGTGTATGAATATATATAAATGACCATTCTAGAAATAGCTGGGAAAGAAGCTCTACACTTTAAAGAACTTCACATTGCTATAAACATGTCAGGCTTTTTAAAATATGCTATCTGTCCCCTGGGCAAACTGTGTGACTTTTCCTATAGATTTTTTTAAATTAAAAAACACATTTAACTCTGCCAGATGAAAAATTCACCTTTGAAAGTGGAACAGTTAAATAAAATGAACCCTCCTGGTTTCATTAATCCATTTACTCTGATAGGGCACAGAATTTTCCTCTTAGAAGAATGCCGTATGCTGTGGAAGCCTGTTATAAGAGATTCAGTAACCATGAAAGTAGAATTTCTTGTGATAATTCATACTAATCATTATTGCAGCAGGCATGCCTGCTTAATGACTCACTGAAGCCACAGAAATCAGCAGTAGATCATTGTTATTTTTCTTGATCTATAGAGTGCCTGCTCTTACTTCTCTCTGGTTTGGGATAGAAATGCAGACTGCATAATATTGTAATTATTTTATAATAAGAAAATACCCTGTAAGAAAAAAATGGCATACATTTTCTCTGAGTGCAAAGCATATTCAACAAACTAACCATTTAGTGTTGCTCTTTATAATCTATCACTACTATTAGCAAAGGAGAAGAAGCTCAATCACATGATGTAAATTAGTCAGTATGTAGTTTTATAAAAGTGAAATGAAAACCTTAACAGTGAATTTCTAAACTTAACACCCATATAATTAGGTTCTTGGGGACTGCCTATTTTCATCTCGAAATCGTGTGTTTTTACTTTGTCTGCAGAGCTTGGATCCAAAAGATTTTATGAAGTCTTGATTTTGTCATTTATCTCCTAAATAGCTGGCACATACTGGCCTTAAATAAAATAACCAACCAAACAACCTATATATAATCCCAGTCTAATCCCAGCATCAGAAGTATGTCCCAGAAAATTTAATGGGATTGATAAACAATTCACTGTGTATTTCAGAAAGTTTGATGGGGCTGATTCTTATCCCACCCCCTCCAAAAAATAAGAATAAAAATATTTCAGTTTCACTAAGGTGTGTATAAAATAAAATCTATAGAATATACGATTTTAATAAATTGCAAAAGAAACCTGACATTGTCATGAAGCAAAGATGAAGTGGATCTCCTTTCTAAACCCCAGCCCAGTTGGCTTATGTTAGTTTGGAAAAATGGAGGAAATTTTATCCAAGGATCCAAGCCTAGTGGATGATTGAATTATCTTGAATTACTTCCCTGCAGTAACTATAAATCTTTCAAAGCTGACAAAGTTTGATCAGCCCAAACCTTGCTGCTATAGAACATCCTGCTCTGGTCCATTAAAATAGCTACAGCAACCTACTTTTAGATTATCATACTTGGGCTATGGATAGACTATTGTTCAAATATACAGGATCAAAACATTCTATTTTGTTATAGGGAATTCAGCTGGAACTCTTATAGGTTTAGGCTGAAACCCTGGTTCTGCTTTGCTGTTGACCATATATTGTTTATGACTAAGGTGCCTGAAGATGACAATCATTTGATGGTAATGCCTATATTTAGATTTCTGAATGTTTTTACAGACATAAGGAGATTAGAGATGCCTACTTTGTGTTCATTCTTTGAAACTGGAAATGAAAAAGGATGCTTTTACTAAAGTTTGAAAAAAATATTCCCTTAGTAAATGATTATGCATACATATTTATGATTTTTTTTCCAGCAGGGACAGAGAACTTGAGAAATAAAGAAGCCAAGCAGTCAATTTCTTGAGTGCTTCAATTTGAGTTATTATGGAAGTGAGGAATGGGTTTAGTGGTAGGCATTCTGTGGAAAATGTGTCCACTATCTCTATTTCTTAAACAAATTAAATTAAATATGATTGGAGAAATTGTATCTCAAACATATCAAATTAGGTAACAATAAATAATATCTCAGAAATAAGAAGAGTGGCTTCTTACCACAATAAGTGGTTGAGGCATGCTGTTTGATACTTTCTGCACAATTTCCCCAATGCCTCATATATTTATATGAGTCCCCATTATATGCAATGACTTATTTTATTTAAACCCCTAATGTTCCAACAATGGGAACCCGTTAGACATGAGAGCAATGTTAAACTTGTTTAGTGTACAATTCAATTCCAGAGTAAATCCATTCAATTTACTATTAGGCAAATTGTTTTGCTAAAACAAGCATTCTAGATTATAAATTAAAGTAACATCTTTAGTAATCTAGATTTTTATTCATTTTGTATTATATGGCACCTCTTGCACACCTTCTCCAAAATGCACTTCTATGATGCACCTTCTTGAACCTAGAAGGCATATTTCTTGAGCCTTCCCACACCTTTCCCAACCTGCAGGGCACTTCTTGCACATTCTGATATATCTCCAGACACCACTTTTCAATGCATGCCATCCCTCCCCCAACACAATCCACAGCTGTGCACATCATTTCTCCAACACAATCACCAGTTGTGCATTAGTCATATACAACTGTGGCAACGATGCATTTTTCTTGATCTTCACCACCCTCCTGTATGCTCTATTCAACCCACATAGTACATCTCCTGGCATATTTCCCAATCTGTGCTGCCCTCCTTGATTCACACAGCATCTCTGATACACACCATATTCCATTCCTGACCATAGACCCTTGCACTTTGTCCTTTCCTGATCTGGCACCAGCCACATCTCCCTGTTGGCTTTGTAACTCCCAGCTGGCTTCCCCATTGACTTTGTCTGTGCAAACTTTGTCTGTGCAAACCTACAAGCAAAGTAAATGGAGAAGCAGGCAGGAATTATAGTGAGAAAGAAAAGGAGGGGAAAAGGAGGAAGACAAAGGGAGGAGGAAGGAACGAAGGATGTAGGGAAGAAAAGATGAAAGGATGAAAGATTGGAAGAAAGGAAGAATGGAACAGAACAAAACAGAACAGAACAGAATAGAGGTGGAAGGGACTTTGAAAGTTTTATAGTCCATATCTAAACCATTAATTTTATCCCCTTTATACAGTTCTGTAAAAAATTCCCGAAATGCCTTTTGAATCTCTTCCTGTTGAAAGACCTCCTTCCCTCTGTAAATCAGTTTAGATATATTTTGAGTTTTCCTTTTTTTCCTAATCTGATAAGCTAACCATCTGCCAGGTTTGTTTGCATTACAAAAAGTATTGTGTTTTGCATATAATAAATTAGTGGCTACCTGGTCAGAGATCAACATGTCAAATTGAGATTTTAATATGTTAATAGCTTCCTTAACCTTTGTATCGCCTGGGTTCATTGTTAACTCCAACTCTTTTCTCTTAATTTCCTCTTCCAGTTCTGTTCGTTTTAACCCTTGTTTATTTCTATGTGTTTTATTTATATTCATCAGCACTCCTCTCATATATGCTTTGCTTGCATCCCATACGAATTCCATAGATGTACCCTTATTCATATTCAAAACAAAATATTCAGATAGCAATTTTTTACAATCATTAATATACTTTTCATATCTAAATAAGTTTTCATTCAATCTCCAAGACCTTCTTGCCTGCACTACCCTTCCCAACTCCATGCAAACTGGGTTATGGTCCGAAAGGACCCTAGCCGCAATCTTTGTCTTCTTGACCCTAGAAAGCAAATCATTAGTGGTTAGTATAAAATCAATCCTTGAAAAGGATTGATGCCTGTCAGAGAAGAAAGTGAAGTCATATTCCTCTGCATTTCTTTCTCGCCAAATATCTCTCAATTCAAAGTCATCCATGATGTCAAAGAAAGGTTTGGGTAACTTTGCTCACATCTTAGTATTTAGGCGGGAAGTCTTCTTATCTCTCTTAGTGTCTATCACTCCATTCCAATCACCCAATAGTATACAGGAACTATAGTCCCACTGTACTAATTTAGCATGAAGATTTCTATAGAATCTATCCTGCTGTTGATTGGGGGCATAAATTCCCAAAAGTAATGTCTTTTCCCCTTCTAGGATTAGGTCTAAAGCAATATATCTTCCGAAGGGATCTGCTTCTATTAATTCAGCTTTCATATCTTTTCTTAAGTATACAACTATACCATTCTTGTTTTCCATAGCGGAAGCTACAAAATGTTGACCAAGTTTTGAGTTAATCAAATATTTTTGATCAGTTGACTTGATATGAGTTTCTTGCAAACAAATTACATCATTCTTAAACTGTTTGAGATAGTTTTAATGATTGACGAATGATGAAATATTTGTGTTTTAAAAGAAATAAAACCTTTGAAGCAGAAAGTTTTATAGTCCAACCCTCTGTTCAAGACTTCATACTATTTCAGACAAATGGCTGTCCAATCTCTTCTAAAAAATCCTTCAGTGATGGAACAGCCACTATTTCCGAAGGCAAGTTGTTCCACTGATTAATTGTTTTTATTGTCAGGAAATTTATCATTATTTCTAGGTTGTATCTCTCCTTCATAAGTTTCCATCTGTTGCATCTCATTCTGTCTTCAGGTGCTTTGGAGAATAAGGTTGATTCCCTCTTGTTTGTGGCAGCCCCTCAGATATTGGAAGACTGCTATCAAGTCACCACCTAGTCCTTCTCTTCTTTGGATTAGACATACCCAGTTCCTGCAACCGTTCTTCATATGTTTTAGCTTCCAGTACCCTAATTATTTTTGTTGCTCTTCTCTGCACTATTTAGAAGGCAAGAAGGGACTTTTTATTCTCCCTGCCAGCTTCCCACAGGAAAATTCAACAGGGAAGCCAGCAGTAAATTAGAGGTCACTCCCACTCCCACTGCTAGTTTGCCAACCCTTAGCCAATGAATTTCTCTGTTTAGGTTAGGAAAGATCTCTGAAATGATCACCCAATTGGGAATGTCTGGTATTTAAATAAAGAACCAAATATAATTTTAGCAGTCTTTTACAATGTCATTACCTGTCCTCCCATTAACATTCCAGCTGTGCTGCCTTGTTGTGGCAGTGGGGTGTTCCCTACAGGAATGAGCAAGGAATGCTATATGCCAAGAATATATATTACCAGCAAGGTCAGCTAAGATGTGAAAATCATCCCAACTGCCCAGGAGCCATTTATATTGGGCAGCAGCAATACAGGAAGGTTTGGGAGGCAGTGATGAAGGCATCAATTCATACTGCTCAGGAGAATGTAGTGGAAAGCACTCCTGTATTTTTACCAAGAAAATCATATGAATACAAAACAAAATAATTCATAACATAGCTGTGCATTATGGCTCCCTCCAGTCAGATGGCACTCAACATGCACTGAGTAAGGGCTGACAATCTTTTGGGTACTAAAAGTGCTTATGATGTGCCTCGACTAAACCCTATGGGATATCTAGTTGCTGACCAGTGGTGGGTTCCAGATCCCATTGCAACTGATATGCACATGTGTCCTTACCTCCTGCAATGCTCTGCAATGCCCCAGCTGCTCAGCAGAGCGTCATGCAGGTGTCGGAGCTCCGTGTGTGTGTTGGAAGTGCCGAAGAACTCAAATACAGGTAAGGAGAGTGGGCAGGTGGGACCTCCGGAGCACCGTTCCAGAATGGTACCCGGTGCTCCCGGCAGGCATCAGTATGGCCGTACCAGGGCGTACCACCTGCAACCCACCACTGTTGCTGATATTATCATACAGGAAAACAAATCTCAACCTTAGGAACAAATTACAGTTGGAACATGGAACATTAGAAGCATGAGCACAGGAAAGATTACCATAGTAAAAGATGGCATTATCAACTTCACCTTGACATCTTAGGCATCAACTAGCAGATTGGGATTGAACCTTTCAGTCAGAAGATCACACTGTTTACTACTGAAGGGAAAAAAGCAAAGGAAGAACAGCATTACTTTTATATCTTGTTTCCCCGAAAATACGACCTACTCAGAAAGTAAGTCCTAGCTTGATTTTTACAAGTGCGCCCAATATAACCCCTACCCCCCCAAATAAGCTTTAATTAAGACCCCACCCACTCCAGGGTGCACTGGTAAAAATTAAGCTAGGGTGGACATGGCGGGGGGGGGAGCTGCACTATTAGTTACCTTTGGACAGTTGCAGCCAGGCCTCGCACACCTCGGGCTCATTTCTTCTGCAGCTGGCAAGGTTTTCCTAAAGGCCTGTGCAGCCATAGTCCAGATCGATCCAGAGCTCTGTTATTGGCTAGACAGGCCTTCAGAAATGTCTTGCTGGCGTTGCCGAAGAAGTTCCTGAAGGTCTCTGACAGAGAAGAGGAGTCCAGGGGCAACGCATGCAAGTGAGGTGAGTCAGTGGACGACATGCCCCCTCCCCCCAAAATAAGACCTGGTGCCTTTTTTGGTGGCAAAAATATATGACAGGGTCTTATATTTGGGGATACATGGGTAATTAGCAAGGACAGTATTTTGCTACAATAAAATCAATAACTGAAAAAATGACAACTAAATTTTCTGATTTAGTTGGTAATTGGACACTACCAAATCAAAATCAAATTGACTATATTTTTTTATAACATCTATTTTTATATTTCTTGTTTAATTCTATTATGCTGCCCAGAGTCACATTTTGTGAGATGGATGGATATTAAAATTTGCCTAATAAATAAATTATTGCTGAAAGAAGGTACACAGGGTAAAGAACAGTTACGTCACCAAAGACTGTGGAACCAATCATAAATCTACCTCTTTATCTAGCTATCATCTATTAAATTTATATGCCACCAATCTTACTTTCCAAAGTGATCAATTGTTCATTTGCAAGTTTCAAATTAAGCTAAAGGAGAAAATCAACCAATTTTCACAATAAGATCTACCTCACATAACCACAGTTTTCAAGAGAACATCAAGAATTGCAATAAAGTCTTAACCTCATTGATAAAAACCAGAAGATCTGTGGAAGGAATTTAAAGGAGTTGTTAAGGATGAATGTGTAGAGACTGTCAAAGATAAAGGAACAGAAGAAAGCAAATTGGATGTCAAAACAAACTCTGAAATTTGCCTAGATGAGAAGTCAAAGCCGACAAAAATCTCAGGAAGAAACTTAACAACAGTTTAAGTGAGCTTTTAGAAAAGATATGTTATACCGTAAACTTTTTTATAAAGTTTAATGTATTTATGCATTATATAATTATATTTATATAAAAGCATATACATTATATGCTTTCATGAAAGGAATTACCATATCTGATTATGATTATTTATATTGACTTCAACTATTAATTCAAAAGATTTGACATCATTTGAGGATAAGGCCCTAAGTTCATATTAATTACTTTGCCAGCTCCCAAAAGTTATAGTCATAACTTTTCTGTTTCTTTCTGACTTTTAGATATTCTACAACAAAAACATTATTTGTATATTTATATTATTTTGCAAGTCTCTTTCATGATATATAAAAAAGACATTTTGCAGGTTTTTGACTCTGCCCAAATCATTATTCCCACATCCCCTTGGTTGGACATCCTTTCCGTTTATGTTGTAAATGGCTTGCCATTTACTCATCTTCCCCAGTTATAATCTAAATATCTAGTTTCCAGGAGATTGATTTATGGATATGAACTCAGTATAATGAATGACATCTACCTGGATCCCCAAAGTAATATGTTTTGATCATTGTAGAGAGCATTACTGATAATGTCTGTGGGCAGCATGTTAAACAATAGGTAATGAAGTTCCTGTACATTTTAGTTGACAGTTATAAGACATATAAAAGGGGAGATGGCTAAATTGTTCAATATGTTGATAGTTTATCCTAGTCAAACCCAGTGGATACATTAAAATGTAGGCTTTATATTTCTTTATTGAATTTTCCTGGTTTTCATGTAATCACTTATATTATACAACAGATCCCACCTTCCTTATTCTGCCCCTGTCCTCCCTATGTGACTTTGGTTTTTAATTGAGACTTTTAATTTGTTTATGTTTTAGTGCATATATATATATATGTGTGTGTGTGTGTGTGTGTGTGTGTGTGTGTGTATGTATATGTTTGTGTGTGTGTTGTATTTGTGCTGATAAATAAATAAATAAATAATTTATTTATCAGCACAAATACAACACAAATATAACAAAGGCAACAGTAAAAATATTGGGTTTCTGTCGTGATGGACTCTTGTGATGAGCCGATTGACAGATAATGGAAGCAGTTAGCTTCCTCCCATAATTGGGGCATACCAGGGGTTGTGACACTATATATATAAGAGATATATCTTTTGACTGTAAGACACCTAGGGTTACCTTATGGTAAGATGGGCAGCCATCTTAAATAAATATAATTAAATAAACAAATTATATATAACGTTTTCCTTTAGGGTTCTATGTTTTTTTGTTGCTGCTGTTGTTTTGCTTTTACAGCACATGTATCATTTTTGTGCTATATTTTTGCCAGTTTAAAATCAGAAGCATTTTAAATAACACCTTGCTTCAAATTTCCCAAAGCATTGATTCAAACTGATGATTAAAAGCTAGTTTGATCAAATTTCTAAACTGAATTTTCTGAATCAGATCAGATTAATGATTTGAACTAAATCAAATTGGATTGGAGCTGATTTACACAGCCTTAATCTTAACCAAGGAATGTGGTGGCTCAGTGGCTAAGACGCTAAGCTTGTTGATCAGAAAGGTCAGCAGTTTGAATCCCTAGCACTGTGTATTGGAGTGAGCTCCCATTACTTGTCCCAGATTTTGCCAACCTAGCAGTTTGAAAACAAGTAAAAATGCAAGTAGAAAAATAGGAACCACCTTTGGTGGAAAGGTAAAACCGTGTGCCTTTGGCATTTAGTCATAGTGGTCACATGACCATAGAGATGTCTTCTGACAGTGCTGGCTCTTCGGCTTTGAAACAGAGATGATCACCGCCCCCTAGAGTCGGGAATGACTAGCACATATGTGTGAGGGAAACCTTTACCCAATCTTAACCATGAACAGTTAATATTTATTTTTATTGTTTTACAGAAGACTTAATTTTCAAAAATACTGTATATATCAACTGCAACCAAGGGATACCAGATTTGGGGTGCAAAAATCTGGGTGACTATTAGATGGCAGTAGCATCTAGAACATCTAGAAGCCCTTATGAAATCATACATATAAAATAGATTTTACAGATGCCATTATGGGTAATTTTTTTCGGGAGAATATGCTACTGGTTACTTTTATATGCTGCCTCTCAACCAGCAAAGATTTGGGCAATGAAAACAATTTATCTTTAATCAGGCTAGACACACTATTGAAATAACAGAAAGTAATTTGGATTGTTCAGAAGCACTAGGAACTAAATAATCATTGACATTTTAAAAACATTTTTGTCCACATAGGATAAAAAGTCTAATGTCTAAAAGAATGAGCAATTCCCTATTTTTGGAGGAAATGATCACAAAATGATCACTTTTGTGAAAAAAATCACTGTTACATTTCATTAAATACAAGATCAGCTGTTTTATTCTCTCGCCTTCCTATAATAGTTTTTAGGAATGCCACAAAGCTATAGAATGTTAGTTATCATTTCCTGACTTTAATACTGGTATTGAATTGTGTCATTCATACTCAAGTCTCGAGAACATAGTGAAAGAAGTGAGAAGGATTCAACAAAAGTCAAAGGAAACTTGACAACCACTGATTATTATCTAAGAGATTGCTGGTAGGAATCAACAAACTGATCAAATACAGTTTTCCTCACATTTTCTCTTAACAAACATCTGGGTGATCCATCATTGTCAGTTGAGAGAATTCCCAACAGCATAGTGAAAAGGATACATAGGTGTGTAATAGAAGTGAAATGGAGAATAAGATTAAGAAGAGAGAGAAAAAAGAAGGTCCTTTACTCTTCTTTCTTTGTGTCTCTTAATTAATTCAAAATATGAACATTTTAGGCAATCTCAAGCATTGTTCTTCTGGGAATATCTTCATAGTATGATCAAACTGTTCATTCATTATTTAACAATGCTGATAGCTACTATGCAATTCTCTCTCTCTCTCTCTCTCTCTCTGTCTGTCTGTCTGTCTGTCTCTCTCTCTCTCTCTCCCTCCCTCCCTCCCTCCCTCCCTCCCCCCCCCCAGGGGAAACTTCAACCTCTCTCAGGGAACATCTAAACCTTTGTATACTGCAAAGGAACTTGGGACATGAATGCTCAATTTATATAGATTCTACATGAACTAGAACACACTTAACACTTCCTGTGGCTCTATGTTCCCATAATGCAGATTTAAGTTTTGTTCCTCTGTTCTTCTCAATAAGTAATCTCTAATGAACATATGAATAATCTTGGATTCCTCATAATAACTGTTTGAAAACTACTAGTATAGTGCATTTGATAGTATTTGATGACTGTGACAAGATGGCACTTATTACACCACACATAATCACATTTTATTATATCATGTTGGGTAGTTAACATGCAATACTGTTCCTCAGACAGCACGGTGTGCATCTTTGATTAATAAGGCAGTGTTATATAGAAGTGGGAAAACTGAATTTGGGGAAGATTGGAAAGATTGTAACATATTTTTCTTTAGCTGAGGCAGATCAAATGAGTCCAACCTGCTTTGTTCTATGTTATATGCAAATAGCAGTGGCAGCAGAAAGAAGGCAAAAATAGATTTTAAAACAATAAAATAGCAATAGCACTTAGACTCATATACCTGTCAGATAGCGCTTTACAGGACTCTCGGGGTGGTTTACAATGTCAGCCTATTGCCCCCAACAATCTGGATCCTTGTTTTGCCAACCACAGAAGGATGGAAGGCTGAGTCAAAATATCAGGATTGGGAGGAGGAGGATTGGAATTAATGACAGATAAATCTGCTGTCAAATCAGAGTGATCCTTTCAATAAGACCACCTGCAGTTCCCCTGTAACAATCTCTTTGGAAGAGAGGAGAGAATTTATAACAAGGATCCTTAATTTAATGATTTGGTTATTACCTTATTATGACCCTTCCTTCCTTCCTTCCTTCCTTCCTTCCTTCCTTCCTTCCTTCCTTCCTTCCTTCCACTTTTTAGCTAATCACTCCAACATAGAGTTTGACCACACTCGGGAAGGTGAATAAATGTTCTTTATCAACACCATTTTCACTTTACACCAAAAGAACCATTATTTTCTTATTTATCTGTAACTTGCCACAGAATTCCTTCACTCTAAAATCCATTTTCTTTACACTTGTCATTACACTCCATTTCAAAGCAAAACAAACAAACAAAAAATTGGCACCTTCTAAAAATTAGATTTAAAGCAGTTCAGCTTGAAAACACCAGCACCAATTTCTGTGAACTTCTGTGACACTTTCTTCCTTCAAAGTGACAAGTGACCTAACTGCCCTCTGAAATTCATTGTGTTCTACTGGGAAAAAAAAGTGTTACGGGCACTTTAAAAGCAAATTTAAAGGGCATGTGGGTTGAAAACCTCTGTGCTGTGAAATCAGCTATGAAAGCTGACTTGTTTCCTCCCTATATAACTTTCCCACAACTGCCATTCTGTTCTGATAAACAAGCAAACAAAAATTATAGCTATGATGTTCCCCACCCCCCCTAGTAAATAAATGTAGAGCAGAGCTTCTGATCTGGGAACTGAATCAGATAACGGTGCTTTCAAAAAAAAAGTGCTGAATAGTTTCTACCATTTGCAGAGCTTGAATCCAGGTCATGAAGCAGAATAAATTGTATCTACGCCCTGTAATGATCAGCATTTGAAAAGAAATAAGCCTTAATATATAACATAACTTAGAACCTGTTTAGTCTCATGTTAAGACACCAGGCTAGAAAGCAGAAAACCATGAGTTCAAGTTCCGCCTTAGCAATGAAAGTTAGCTGGGTGACTTTGGACCAGTCACTCACTCTCAGTTCAACCCACCTCACAGGTTTGTTGTTGTAGGGAAAATGGGAGGGGAAGGTGTTCTGGATATTTTTTTCTGCCATAAGTTATATGTAAATGTAACACTGCTCTTTCAGCAGCTTTTTTCTCATACACGAGATTCACAGATTTACAACTGCTGCATTTTGTTCATCTCCCTGACCAGCCAAGTATTTTTATACAGGTAAAAACTTCTGGGACTGGCTGCAAACAGCTGTTCTTTGATAGACCAGTCAGCCAGCTGGCTGGAAATCCCCCCTCCCAACTGTGAATAGGAAGTGGACTTCTGGGAGGAAGGAAGGATTGAATCAAAGTGCCAGAAAGTACAACTACAGGGCCCATCAGCTCAAGGGAAAGCAAAGGAGAAGCAGTTTGGGGAGAGGAAAATTGGAAAAGGCTGGAGAAGAAGCATTGCTCCTGAAGGGAGAATTGCAGCTGCATTCTGGCTTGTAGACTGCAGTTCTGCTTTTGTAAGGGAGATGATCTGTGAGGGCAGAGTGATTGCAAATCCAGGGTCAGCTGCTGTTTCCTGAATCAACATCCCTGGCTAGAGAGGTGGGCCCCATAGATCCCTCCTGGCCTGCAGAGGATGCATTCAGAAGGAAGTCAGCAGGATTGGTGAGAACCCTTTCCTCTCAACACATTCACTTTTCTTTCATACATTTGTTGAATGATCTGTTCCTCATTCATTCTAACCATATGACAAAGCACCTCAATAGAAACAACATTTCTATTGTTTTGATCAGTCAATTTTGTATTCAATTCATACTGTTTTAGCATCCATTCTTTTTGCTCCTATATTTTGTTTTATTACACATATTCCCAAGGAATCAATCCCACTTCATTTTATTGTTTCCTGTTTTACCCAGCTCTAAACTTCCATATAACAATGAGCAGAATAAATCACCTCTACACGGGCATTTATAATTTTTTTGACAACTATTCATTTTTTGCAACAGACCACATACTATTTCTAATAGTATTTGTATATCCTAAAATTTCTTCCTCTATTCTTCAGTTTTTTTCAGTAAACATTCGAACAAGGTATAAATACTCATCAATTTGTTTTAGCTTTCTTGCTTTTTGTAAATAAATGGCAAATCGTTCACTCCATTTTCTCTCCCAAGTATAACTATCTTTGAAACATTAATTTTCAGATCTATTCTTCCAATTGCATCATACAATCAATTCATGGCACATTATCCAGCTTCTAGCCAAACAATAGGGCATTGTCTGCATAGAAAAATATACAACATTGACATCCAAACGAACACATCTTTAATGTTGTCACATTCCTTCTATATTTTACCATAAATAAATTAAACAACCAAAAGAATATCACATCTTTTGTTTTATTCCCTACTAATTGTTGAACCATTTCCTAAGCATTTCATTCATTTTCATTCATGCTTTATTCATCATATGCATGTATCTCTCATCACATTCAATAAAATTAACTTCAATATTTCTGAAAAATTATCTGTAATTCAAGTCTTTTCACTTACAACACAATAAACTTTCTCATAATGATACCTTTCTCAATTTTCTTCTGAAAATAGTACATCCTTTAGAGTACAAACCTACAGTGGACATTTTTTTTAAAAAAATTCAGTGTCTCCTGTTGTGGCCCAGCAGGAGCCGTTGGAGCTGCCACCAGACTCCGATAGTGAGGAGCCCTATGAGTCAGCTCTGGAGGATGTGGAGGACCCTGGACAGGGTTCCGACTCCAAGCAGGGCGCAGAGAGGCTGGTTGGCCACCAGGAGGCGCCTGAGCCTTGGACCAATGGGGAGGAAACAAGGGAGAGTGATCCGGACGCCAACAGTGAGTTGTTCCTGGATGCCCGGCACTGAAGAGCTAATAGGTGTCAGGAACAGTTGCACAAGTACAGGAGATAATTGCACTCAGCTGGTGGTCATTAGGCTCCTCTCCAGACTATAAAAAGACTGCTTGTGCACAAGCCCCTCTTGCAGAAGTCAACGCAGGAACTAATGTTGGAGAATAGAATTGTGAGCTTGGCAGGCTGGATTGCTGCCAAGACTTATCTGTGTTGGATTGCTGCCACGGCTTACCTGTGCCAGCTTGCTGCCAAGGACCTGTCTGTCTGTTAATAAATTCCAGAAAGTATATTTGACTCAGAGTGTGTTGGTGTGGGACTAGTGGGGTCAGAACAGTCTCCTATCATGTCATTTCAGTCAGAACAAAGCACCTTTCTAGACACAGTTAATAAACCCTTTCTGTAGTCTTGAAATAACATTCACACATATTAAAAAAACAGACATTTCTGAAACAAAGTCCAACCATATTTTATCATTTCTCTATTAACACTGTCCACATGGGCAGCCTCCATTTGTCAACTGTTCCACATCTTATATGGCTTTTATTATCATTCTTGTTTTGGACATAACCATCTGTAGCACTCATTTCAATTGTATTCTTCACCACATCATGGTCATTCTCAAATGAATCATTAAAGTAATCATTCCATTCTTCTCTTCATATACTTATTTATTTAACTTAATTTTATGTCACTGCAACCCAAATGTCTCTTGGCAGCCTACATACATACATACACACACACACAGGTATGTATGTATGTATGTATGTATGTATGTATGTATGTATGTATGTATGTATTGTGTCACAACCCCTGGTATGCCCAAATATGGGAGGAAGCATACTGCTTATATATATATATATATATATATATATATATATATATATATATATATATATATATATATATATATATATATATATATATATATATATATATATATATATATATATATATATATATATATATATATATATATATATATATATATATATATATATATATATATATATATATATATATATATATATATATATACTTAAAGTCACAACCCCTGGTATGCCCAAGTATGGGAGGAAGGTCACACTTCCACTCTCTGTCATTAGGCTCGTCACAAGAGACCATCCAGACAGAAACCCAATATTTTTTTACTGTTGCCTTTTTTGTTATATTTGTTATATTTATGCTGATAAATAAATAAAGGGAGACTAGTATAGATCTATTTCAAGCTATTTAGCTCTCATCAGCTAGCCATACCCAAGTTTTTTTTGGGGGGGGAATCGAACCTGTGCTCTATTGCCTCCCAGGCAGGGAGTTAACCATTTGAGCTACAGAGAATGACTCCTTTATCAGCCAGCCAGGGTGGGAGGTATATACTTAAAATCACAACCCCTGGTATGCCCAAGTATGGGAGGAAGGTCACACTTCCACTCTCTGTCATAAGGCTCGTCACAAGAGACCATCCAGACAGAAACCCAATATTTTTTACTGTTGCCTTTTTTGTTATATTTGTTATATTTATGCTGATAAATAAATAAAGGGAGACTAGTATAGATCTATTTCAAGCTATTTAGCTCTCATCAGCTAGCCATACCCAAGTTTTTTTGGGGGGGAATCGAACCTGTGCTCTATTGCCTCCCAGGCAGGGAGTTAACCATTTGAGCTACAGAGAATGACTCCTTTATCAGCCAGCCAGGGTGGGAGGTATATACTTAAAGTCACAACCCCTGGTATGCCCAAGTATGGGAGGAAGGTCACACTTCCACTCTCTGTCATTAGGCTCGTCACAAGAGACCATCCAGACAGAGACCCAATATTTTGGGTTAGAAATAGATCTATACTAGTCTCCCTTTATTTATTTATCAGCATAAATATAACAAATATATATATATATATATATATATATATATATATATATATATATATATATATATATATATATATATATATATATATATATATATATATATATATATATATATATATATATATATATATATATATATGTTTTTATTTGTGCTGATAAATAAATAAAGGAAGACTAGTATAGATCTATTTCAAGCTATTTAGCTCTCATCAGCTAGCCATATCCTTACTGGGATTCGAACCTGTGCTCTATTGCCTCCCAGGCAGGGAGTTAACCATTTGAGCTACAGAGAACGACTCCTTTTATCAGCCAGCCAGGGTGGGAGGTATATACTTAAAGTCACAACCCCTGGTATGCCCAAGTGTGGGAGGAAGGTCACACTTCCACTCTCTGTCATTAGGCTCGTCACAAGAGTCCATCCAGACAGAAACCCAATATTTTTACTGTTGCCTTTGTTATATTTGTGTTTTTATTTGTGCTGATAAATAAATAAAGGAAGACTAGTATAGATCTATTTCAAGCTATTTAGCTCTCATCAGCTAGCCATATCCTTACTGGGATTCGAACCTGTGCTCTATTGCCTCCCAGGCAGGGAGTTAACCATTTGAGCTACAGAGAACGACTCCTTTTATCAGCCAGCCAGGGTGGGAGGTATATACTTAAAGTCACAACCCCTGGTATGCCCAAGTGTGGGAGGAAGGTCACACTTCCACTCTCTGTCATTAGGCTCGTCACAAGAGTCCATCCAGACAGAAACCCAATATTTTTACTGTTGCCTTTGTTATATTTGTTCGAATCCCAGTAAGGATATGGCTAGCTGATGAGAGCTAAATAGCTTGAAATAGATCTATACTAGTCTTCCTTTATTTATTTATCAGCACAAATAAAAACACAAATATAACAAAGGCAACAGTAAAAATATTGGGTTTCTGTCTGGATGGACTCTTGTGACGAGCCTAATGACAGAGAGTGGAAGTGTGACCTTCCTCCCACACTTGGGCATACCAGGGGTTGTGACTTTAAGTATATACCTCCCACCCTGGCTGGCTGATAAAAGGAGTCGTTCTCTATAGCTCAAATGGTTAACTCCCTGCCTGGGAGGCAATAGAGCACAGGTTCGAATCCCAGTAAGGATATGGCTAGCTGATGAGAGCTAAATAGCTTGAAATAGATCTATACTAGTCTTCCTTTATTTATTTATCAGCACAAATAAAAACACAAATATAACAAAGGCAACAGTAAAAATATTGGGTTTCTGTCTGGATGGACTCTTGTGACGAGCCTAATGACAGAGAGTGGAAGTGTGACCTTCCTCCTACACTTGGGCATACCAGGGGTTGTGACTTTAAGTATATATATATATATATATATATATATATATATATATATATATATATATATATATATATATATATATATATATATATATATATATATATATATATATATATATATATATAGAGAGAGAGAGAGAGAGAGAGAGAGAGAGAGAGAGAGAGAGAGAGAGAGAGAGAGAAAGAGAGAGAGATGAGAGAGAGATAGAGATAGAGATATATAGATATATAGATACACAGACAGACATACACATACATATACATATATATGACTCTATGACTCTCAGAAAATAGAAACGTAAGAACATTTCCAAAGTACAATAAACATAAAAAATGGCAACAAAAAATCAAATCAGCATACCGTATATTAGAATAACTCATACATTTTTGAAGATCTTGTACCATTTTTCTCTCTATCACTGTTCTAAGCTGCTTACATATCATCCACTTTCTATTCATCACGCTGGGAAATTAATTTATCATATTACTTTTTCATAGAGGACTTATACTTTCTCCTCCTGTAGTCATTCTATTTTCACTTTCTTTTCTTTTTTTATATATTTTCCCCCTAAGTTCCACTTTTGATTCTACTGAAAAGTGGTCTGCCTCAGATTCATAACCTCTGATTGCCTTATATCCTTCTCTAATGTTCTCACTCTTTTATGTTTAACAGTGAAATAAATCATAGGTTTTTTATTCATTTTTGCCATATGTAGAATGAATAGAGTTCCTTTACCCAGGTACTTGAAAAGAAGATATCATTTTCTAAGCAGATATTCACCAAATGATTATTTTTCTCCTTCATTTCATGGTGCCTTAATAGCCCAGTCATTGTTGTTATTATTTTGATATTCTCTCATTTCATTCTCATTCATGTCACCTAACTCAATAATCTCTCCCACCTCACCCAGGCTGGTTCACATTTATTGAAGAAGGTTGAACATTTTTTAAAAAAAAACCCTAAATCTTATCTCAGGTTCTTCTATTATCACAATTCACTGGAGAGTAAGGGTTTAACTACTGCCTATTTAAATCTTCTCATCAGATGAAGATATAAAAGGTATAGACTCTTACTAGATTTACTCACATCCATGTTATATGCAATCTGCCTGAATAACAATAATGACAGAGCCCATCAGTGACAGCACATGTTGGTACAATTACCAACTAATTTTATCCAAAGCCTGTTCACACAAATCTATGCAAGCTAGAATATTCGGTTTAGAAATCAGCTTACAATAACTTTTACTTTAAACATCTTTGAGCCAAACTATTAAAGATATAACATCTTTGAATCTCCAGCTACTTGAAAATATGTATGAGAATAATCATTTAGCAATAGATGTGCCATGTAAATAGATACCTGTAACATAATAGTTTATTGTGGTCATAAGCTCCATACTCTTCAAAAGCAGCCCCATCTGGAGCATGTTGCAATAGCCTAATCCAAATATCACTAAAGTTTGTGTGACAATAGCTGGATGTGCCTTCTGAATGAAGAAATTCTATTGTGGTTAAGATAGAATCAATCAAAGCAGTTTAAGCCACATAAACAGATGGCCTTCCTCAACTCACAGTGGGGTTGGATTCATGTTTAATTGGCTGTGACTCTATCTGCACTTATTTCATGCTTTGGAGTTAAAGCAATGTGAAAATGGTTGAAGATTATGAGTCAAAAGAAAGGTTGTTCAGAGATCCTTGATTCAGGCCAGTGGGCCCAATTAAAATGGATAGGCTTTGATTGCAGGATATTATGTTAATTCTTACAGCATATTCCAATCAACAGCTTTTCTTTCCCTTAACTCTCAGTTCAACTCTCAATCCATAAAAAAACCTGATTGATTCTTGCTCCTATGATTGGCCAACTTTTCTTGTTTAACCTTCTCTGTATCTATTCCAACCTTGTACATTAACCCAGATAAGCAAGCAGAAAACAAAATTGACCAGAGTTACTTAGCAATACTTCAACTAAAATTGCTTTCATCCAAGAGGGATAGAAAGACAATGTCACTCTTCTATTTGGTAAGGGAGGCCTTTTATATACTTCCCTCCCTTGCCTTAATTTTGTTACTGGTTCTGTTTTGCTACATATTAATTTTAGAAATAGCCACTTTTCAGAAAAGAAAGATCTCTGACTATAGAAACTGTTGAAGGTTGAAATCCAATAGTACTGCCTCTTTAATACTTCATGACTTAGTGATGACAAAGGAGCAATAAAGTACAGATGGATGGTTGTGGATTTACTCTGTATTTCATTTTTGTCTTCACCGTGTTCTTTGTCTAAGGGATTGCTAACTTAAAATCATTGACTTCTGCTCAAACAAATCACTTTTTTTAAAAAAAAATCCCTCTTCTATTGGTAGGATATACATAGCTAGGTTCTAGCCAGTAGTGGGATTTAGCCAATTCGCACTGGTTCAGGAGAACCATTTGTTGAGTTCTGCAAACCAGCTGAATAATCAAAGCTGCCTGCCTGCCTAACAATTCCAGTAGCTCACACACACCTCAGACATTCCTGCTCGTTCTGACAAACTACAGTCCAGTCTTTCCTGAAAGCATCTAGTGATGAAGCTCCCACAACTTCTGACAAAAAGTCAGGAATGCTTTAATTTGGACTCCTCTATTAACAGGCTGACTTAATGGTATCTTCAATTCTACCTTTGTGGACATAAATATTGTTTTTATTAATTGCTACGAGTTCTTTTCCCCCTTTACATATTATTTTGATATTTGTATTGTGCAATCCAGGCAAATGTATGGAGAAACTAATTAATCATCTAGCATAAAATAATGTAGGTGGATATCACAGGCTTAGTTCATAATGTCTTTCCTTGTTCAAGTTCTTCAGTTCATCCTCCAATGCCTGCTTTATACAAATCAGTTTTTATTCCTGTAAGGAAATATGAGAATTAAGTCTAAAAGCCCCTATTTGCCAAACAGTTTGTTTGGAATAAAGATGCCCTACACATATCTTGGCAAAGTGTGATTGTTTAATGCTATTGTTTTGTTGTACAACTTGCAAGACTGAATTGCTTCAGCATTAAAGGACAAATCAACATTTAGAAATATGAGATTATAATGGATTCACATGATTGATATGTGATGATAGTCCTTGCAAGACTTCATAAGAATGGGGCATTAAAAAACATTGCTAGTTGTTTATTTATTCTTCAGTGCACAGAATGCACGGGTCATCTTGTGAAAAGCAAGCCAATTTTTCAAAAGTCAATTGCTTACATCAAATTTACAGCATGTTAAAGGAAAAGAAACAACAACAATGTACAAACTTCTCACTATTCAACTTTTTTAAAGATTCTCCCAAGGTAGTCACTATCTCACAAAACCTAAATTGGGGGCAGAAGTTTGAAGCTCCATAATCACAAGATAATCTATAACTCTTGTGATGTGGCCCGTAAATCCTTTGAAGCTCAATGCTGAAAATACTTAAATAAAAATAATATGTGTCTCCTGGAATCAGTATCTATGAGGGGCAGAGAGAGAATTGTTTTTGTTCTGGAGAGTTCCAGATTCTTTGACAGACTTAAGATACAGAACTACTGCCTTATATGATGGATCACTTAAGAACTATATATATTTGTAACGGTACATCTGTACTTGGCTCCCCCCCCCTTTTTTTTTTACAAAAGATCATACTAATAATTAGTACTTTTTTCCTGTACAACTATGAGGCTTTGAAAAAAAAGGGCATAGTTGTTAATGCCAGTAGGAATCTTTGTCCCAAGCTCTTATAGCCGTGAATATTAGCGGAGATTAAGATCTCCCTCCTTCCCTCTCTCCTTCCCTCCCTTCCCTTCCATCCCTCCCTCCCTCTGTCTGTGTCTGTATGTGTGTTTTATGTGTGGCTCATGCAACAACATTTTTTAAATGTAATCATGGCTACATTGCTAATGTAATGTACAGTTTGACTCTGATTGACAACACCAAATCTGGCCTTTCTGAATCTCATATCTTTCAAATAAATTGGGTCAATGGCTGTAGGAAATGGGCTTGCCAGTGATTATATTGGCAGAGAAATCTGAGCATTAGAGTCCCAGCACATATGTTGCCCATGAAAATCTCTTATAAGCTCTGCCTTCTTACAAGGTTGAAATGCAAGATTCTTCCTTATCAAAAATCTGTATCTTTACCTTTGATGTTCTTGCTTGTCTTGACACCAAATCTATCTGTCTGTCTATTAAAAATTAAAGAAACCAAGGTGGCATACAGAAATTATCTACACTAAATTACACTAAATTTATTCTACTTTTAAAAATTGCAAATATAATACATTTTAAAAAATAAAAGAAATTGTTTATTATAGCCAATTTCAGTATTCCACCCTGATTTCCCTAATTCAGAAAGTCCGTAGCTTTCCTTCAAAAGCTAAGAGCAGTAGAGACTTTTTGTTTTGGCAATGTCTTTCTAAATTAGATTACGCTGAGAAGGTTAATTGATGTGCCTAAGTCCACTGAGTGATTGTCCCTGATTAGTTAGTATTTGAGCCTAGTTTATTCCCACATCTAAGTCTAATAATACCCTGATCACTAAAATATACACCACATTTAATTGGATCTCTGATATGTGGGGGGAAAGAGAATCATCACTTTTGTGTTAAATGGGACTAGAAGATTGTGTACAGGCACTTATGGCAACCAAACTGAATATATTTGAGGGATGACAAATTCAGGCTAGTCAAATTACTGTGGTCTTGCGCATATTCAGTATATAATTTTAACATAATGCCCACAGGCACAAAACCCTTTCTCTGTTCCCGTTACCTGTCAGTCAGGCTATTTTTGGACATAGTTATTTGAAAAAGAGCTAAACCTGTACTCAGAAATACACTGTCAGTCTTGCTAATAGGCAAAAACTGCAAAGTGGCAAGATGCAAGATTCTTCCTTATCAAAAATCTGTATCTTTACCTTTGATGTTCTTGCTTGTCTTGACACCAAATCTATCTGTCTGTCTATTAAAAATTAAAGAAACCAAGGTGGCATACAGAAATTATCTACACTAAATTACACTAAATTTATTCTACTTTTAAAAATTGCAAATATAATACATTTTAAAAAATAAAAGAAATTGTTTATTATAGCCAATTTCAGTATTCCACCCTGATTTCCCTAATTCAGAAAGTCCGTAGCTTTCCTTCAAAAGCTAAGAGCAGTAGAGACTTTTTGTTTTGGCAATGTCTTTCTAAATTAGATTACGCTGAGAAGGTTAATTGATGTGCCTAAGTCCACTGAGTGATTGTCCCTGATTAGTTAGTATTTGAGCCTAGTTTATTCCCACATCTAAGTCTAATAATACCCTGATCACTAAAATATACACCACATTTAATTGGATCTCTGATATGTGGGGGGAAAGAGAATCATCACTTTTGTGTTAAATGGGACTAGAAGATTGTGTACAGGCACTTATGGCAACCAAACTGAATATATTTGAGGGATGACAAATTCAGGCTAGTCAAATTACTGTGGTCTTGCGCATATTCAGTATATAATTTTAACATAATGCCCACAGGCACAAAACCCTTTCTCTGTTCCCGTTACCTGTCAGTCAGGCTATTTTTGGACATAGTTATTTGAAAAAGAGCTAAACCTGTACTCAGAAATACACTGTCAGTCTTGCTAATAGGCAAAAACTGCAAAGTGGCACAAGATAATAA
The DNA here is from genome assembly GCF_051295495.1 of Thamnophis sirtalis. Taxonomy (NCBI): domain Eukaryota; kingdom Metazoa; phylum Chordata; class Lepidosauria; order Squamata; family Natricidae; genus Thamnophis; species Thamnophis sirtalis. Next base: position 44,822,095 of record NW_028261389.1, on the reverse strand, counting down.
AGAAAAAGGCAGCAATCAATAATGAGTGAGGTTCTGCCCTGAATAGCCCTGCAAAGGAGTGGTTGCTCTGTTAACAAGTGACCAAGGAATCCATTTTGACCTTATGGATGAAAGTATTGAAAAGTAACCACTGGATGACCATTAAGAACACATGCCCACTAAAGGCACATTTTACATGCATATGAATGTCCACATGTAATAATAACTACAACCATCACCATGGCTCCTTGTTCCACTAAGACACCCAAAATGTTCCTGCCCTTATCACCGAGGGTGACATTAGTAAGTATGATAACTGCACAAACAGCCAAAAGACATCATGGATGCTAAGGAATGGTTCTGGAATCATTGATTGATTGGGGTAATAGTTGTGCTCAGGTGTTCATGGTCAGAAATAATGAAAAGTAAAACCAATAAAATATGACCTTGCAAATACTTTTGCTGTCAGAAGCAGCAGAAAATCTGTATCTGACCTGATTGGTATTATTTCTTTTGTGCAACATAGAAGTAGCATTCTCTCAAGAGTGCTGTTTAAAAATGAGATTTAGCTCTCTTGAAGTTAATACCAAACTGTTATAAAGAGCTTTCATAAAACCTGGCAAACGACATAGGACCTGGGTAGATGTCTTTCAGAAGGTAGGTGTCTCCTGAAATCTAAACCAAAATGACCATGGGAGACAATATCCAGCAACTGAAAAGTAGTGTGTGTGTGCCTGCTAAAGTGGTCAATAGAGCTGACCAGATCCATATCCCACCTTCATGAGCATCCATATAATCAATGAAGCCCACTATATCATCTCCACAGGAAATACTATGTTGGTGAAAAAGTGAAAACAGTACTTTAATACAAGAATTACTAAATAAGGTTTTTAAAAATGCAGGGGCATTTTTTCAGTGGCTAGACAATGACACCATGAAGGACACACTTATGTTGTAAATAGGAGCAAGTGAAGAGGTTCTTTTATAGGAAATACCAAAATTTTATCCCATCCCCTACAAAATCTTATTGCTTAATCAGTTTGCTTATTGTTACAGTGTGAGGCTACATGAATCATTTTTAAGATTTTAAATTGTAACAATCAGCTCACATGAAGCTCTTTGAGAGTTGCATTTCAATTCATTATCATTAATATTCATCTTACTCCATCAATCTATCTAGTTTCTTTTTGCTATTTCTTATAAATCAGTAAAAAAATATTTATAATAAATGTAATAGCATTTCATTTAATATCAGGCTAAGAAGAAAAAGTGAACATTGAGCTAAAATCCCATATTCATTCTTTTTTCACACTTCAGTGAGTAGAAAAATCTAACGAAAGTTTCGTATGCAATTAATTTAATTTCCTTCCTTTCAGGTTATAAGAATAAATTTACAGAATTCCAAATGAGAGTGCAAAAAGATTTGAAATGGTAAAAATAATGATTACTTAAGTTATTTCAGATGTTTTATTATAAGAGCTACAGTTAAAAATTAAGGAATACTTAATGAGAAGTACACAATCCCTTTTGGGAAACGTTGGCACTAGATACATTAGAGCTTACATTAAAGAAATAAGATAAACTCAATAATTCTGTAACAAAATTAAAATAAAGCGAGGCTGTCAGCCTCTGCCTTGCTGCTGCTTCGGCTGCCATTGAAACGGGGAGGGGGGCATGGTATTTGGGAGGGGAATCATTGTGTGCTGGAGGAATATTCTAGAAGCTGTCCTGACCGTCTCATTGCGCATGTGGAGGAAGGGAGTTTCCCGCCAAGGTTAACTGTCCAGCATTCCACCCTGATGATGTTTTTTGAAGATGTCTCCCACCTGACAGTTGGGTGAATTATAATTGGACTATGGACTGGGGTGCCAAGGGGAGGGGATTGACCTATACATGATATTCATTGCTTTCATGCCTAATTAACCAGACTCAGCTTAGCTTTGCTGCTATTCGTTTGTAATTAGTAAAAGTACATTTAATTTCAAACAAATGGAGTTAAGTGGTTTCTTTCCTGATTATTAAATGAAGCAACACCTGACAGAGGCTACCAGAAAGAAGAAATTGTTTGGAGTCGAAAAGTTAAATCAATTCTCATAGTCTACAGTCTACAGTACTTTGGTTAGATAGATTCCATGGATGACTTATTTCTTTCAGAATAATTATTTTGTCAAACTTAAAAGATAGGTAATCAATAGAGGAATTGTTTTATCTGTATCTGTTTCTCATTCCTATTGTTTCTCCTCTAAAATATGGCTCTTTTGGAATGATTTATGGAATACCAAAATGGTTTTCCATTATGAAGATTCAAGATCAAAGCTCATACCATGCTCCAACAATAGTTCTTTAGATCTATGAATCACAGTGACTGCTATGCAAGCAACCTGGAAGATAAAGGAATAATATTCCTTTTGGTAAAAGTTATTTTGTTATATAATATTATCAGTCATGTGACAACATGTTTATATTTGTTGAACCGTAATGTAATACTGGTTAGATCAGTGTTTCTCAACCTTGACAACTTTAAAATGTATGGACTTCAATTCCCAGATTTTCCCATCCAGGCTGTCTGAAGATTTCTGGAAACTGAATTCCATACATTTTAAAATTGCCAAGGTTGTGAAACGCTGGTTTAGATCAGAGGTGGATTCCTACTGGTTTGGTTTGGTTCCCCTGAACTGGTAGTGGTATGACAGTTTGGGTCTCTGGAACTGGCAGTGACCCAGGCCTGCCATGCCCCCAAACTGGTTCCCTGGTTGCGCATGTGCAAAACAATTTTAACTGAACTGCACATGCGCGTGCATGCAAAGTGCATGAACAAGCGAACCAGCAGTAAAGCAAGCATATTGATTTGCAAGTCCCAAATTTACTGAGATTTGGTCTGTAATAAACCAGGGAGGGAGGGAGGGAGGGAGGGAGAGAGAGAGAGAGAGGGAGGGAGAGGGAGAGAGACAGAGATATCCCTGTCTTCTATTAGAACAGCAGTATTTCATTCATTTTCGTTAAACTTTGTCTTTATTAGGCACAATAATTTATCCTTGATATTTCAAGGAGTAGCCATGATCAGCTTGGTTAATTCCACAACATCTATTGCATACTTGGACAACACCAAAATATTATAAAATCAACATTTTCATAGACAATCATAGAACTTTGCAGAACTTTGCATTTACAGTCTTTTATGCCTATCCAGGAGCTGGCATCCATCATATTATTGTTATTGAACTAAATTTCTACATGATTTTTCAACAAATCAGTGGAATTTTAAAAAAATATATAAAACAAATTAAATGATATTTTCTCCTATTCATGAAAATAAAACACAGCATCATATAATACCCATGATCATGGTAAGATTGTATCTGACCGAACTATACTATACATGTTTATAAGAAAATAAACATCATTGGATCTAAATTGCCGTACATCGAAATATTATGCATACAATTGCACTTTTACGCTTTGCAGCGGTTTCTCATTTTAAAAAAATGATTGGATGTCCTTATACTTCACCCTTAGGAAAAACAGCTTGTATTTCTTAATTATCTTTGATGTGCTGCTCAGATGCCATACATAAGTAACCAAAGGATGTTAGAAAAAAGACTTGACCTTTCTACATCTGGGAGTTTAATTACTAGTGTTAATCCCAATAGCATTAGATAGAATGACAGAATTTAAAATTAAGTACTTGTAATGATTTCTAATGGTGTCTCTTTATAATTAAGACAAGGTGGGAAAAAGTATTCTATTGGACAGTCCTTTTTATACTTATTGAACATTCAGTAGATCTGTTCACAAACTTATTTTCAGAGGTTTGGAAAGTAATAATTAATAGCTATTAAAGTGCCTTTTAACTGAAGACTTATGTATGGGACTAATTATATAATTTTATACTGGATAGAGATACGATGAAGCCAGCATATATTTTTTCATGTCTTTCTGGAGGTTGTTGAGTTAATGAAAAACATGTAGTAGAGCTATTAAATCTCTCATAAGAGTATTTCTTTCCAAAAGAATTACTAAAATTTGTGAGAATGGAATGCATACAATTATATGCATACAGTACATTCAGTTTTATGATTAGAAATTACTGCCAATTACCTCCCTGCGTCCCATCAGATCGCATAGAGTTGGCCTCCTCCGTATTCCATCCGCCAGTCAGTGCCGACTGGCGACTACTCGGAGGAGAGCCTTCTCTGTTGTGGCTCCGACACTATGGAACAATCTCCCCGTGGAGATTCGTACCCTCACCACCGTCCAGGCCTTCCGCACAGCCCTCAAGAACTGGCTAACCCGTCAGGCCTGGGGATAATCTTATTTCGCCCCTCCCGAATGCTGAGTGAATGTTGAGTTTTATTGTCTAATTTACTTTGTGCACATTTCTTTTTTCGTATTGTCCTACACTCCCCTTCCTTTTTGATTGTAAGCCGCCCTGAGTCCCCTCAGGGAAAAGGGCGGCCTATAAATAAAATATATATATATAAAAAAAAATACACTGATATCAAAAGACTTCAGATCTGTTCACCTTTTGTCTAATTAGATTACACAAGAATAAATCCCACAACCAGAGGCATGAAAAAATGGGCACACCCATCATATTCTCATGTTTGCTATTGGCATTTTTGACTTACTGGTAATCAGTGAACTAATCAGTAATGTAACTTATAAATATTTTTGGACACATTATGCAAAAACCTAGGTCTCAGAAGAATTGTATATTGCTATGAAAGATGGAAGACAAAAGTAAGAGAATGGTCAGCAGAAAATTGGGTAGACTCATTTACAGAGGTGATAGGTGCACCATTGCAGGATAGTTACGCTCTTTTCTCAGTTCTGCTCTACTTAGGTTTTACTGCATTTACAAAAATTACTCTTTTCTCTTTGACTATAATTATATCTGGTTTGTGGTGTTCTAGTTGGCAGTCAGCTTTTATAAGAAGATCTCATAAAAATTAGGTAAAGATAAAGGTTCCCCTCGCACATATGTGCTAGTCATTCCCAACTCTGGGGGGTGGTGCTCATTTCTGTTTCAAAGCCAAAGAGCCAGCGCTCTCCGAAGATGTCTCCATGGTCATGTGCCTGGCATGACTAAACATTGAAGGTGTGCAGAACAGTGCTACCTTCCCACCATCTTTCTATATGCATTTGTACATGCTTTCGAACTGCTAGGTTGGCAGAACCTGGGACAAGTAACGAGAGCTCACTCCATTATGCGGTGCTAGGGATTCGAACTGCCAAACTGCCAACCTTTCTGATCGACAAGCTCATTGAGCCATTATCCTAATCATCAATGAGATCATCATCCTAATCATCAATGAGAAGAAGGAGGAGGCTTTTGCAATAACTTGCTGAAGTTTTAAGTTATGACTTTTGCCTGATGGACGGGATCAGATCTCTATGCCACGCAGACACAAAATAAATGCTTTACATTGTTTTTTCATTCCATGTATATTCATTGAGGCAGACTAGCAATTATAAGCATTCATAAATAATAAATCCTTCCTGGGCAATTGCTACCCTGAGCTATCCAGAGTCGCCTTTCATGGGAGATGGGTGACAAAACAAATAATAAATAAAAGAAATCTGGTAGAAGAATTCAGTATCTTCAGTGACCTTAAAGTGATATTTGCAAGTTTGAATTACTGCTATGGTGATAACATGGTAAGAGCAATCTACAGTATGAATGAGGACTAGTAAGACTCTGTAGACATGTGGGAAGCCAAGTCATTTGGCTTCCCACATGTCTACATGTTACCAAAATTAAACATGGAAAAAGGTAATAGCAAACCATTTCTGCATTATCAAAAAGAAAATAGAATGTGTGTTACTGAAAAATTTAGACAATAAGAATAAAGATCAGAAGATATTCCTGCAGTTATATGTAGAATAATGTTGAACAGTCACTGTTGAACAGCCTAAAGCTGAAATGAAACTTGATCACTTTGATGTCAGTCTTGAAAGAAGGATTTCTTTTCCTGCATGGACACATACAACTGAATAGCAATAGCACTTAGAGTGATATACCACTTCATAGTGCTTTAAAACCCTCTCTAAGCGGTTTACAGAGTCAGCATAATGCCCCCAACAATTTGGATCCTCATTTTACCGACCTCAGAAGGATGGAAGGCTGAGTCAACCTTGAGCCTGGTAAGATTCAATCTGCCAAATTGCAGGCAACCAGCAGCCAGCAGAAGTAAGCCTGTAGTACTGCATTCTAACCACTGTGCCATCATGGCTTCTGAATTGAAACATGGTGAAGCAAGCCTCAAGGAATAGTTCAAACTTTCAACATGGAAATGAAGCATACTAAACTGGGTATTTCAAGAATAACTGAACTTAGATGACCAGAGTGAGGCACTTTAAAATCAGATGATTATGTGATATATTATTCAGGAAATTAGAATATAAAAGTAACGAGGTGACAATGATACTCAAAAAGGACATTGCTGAGTATGTACTCAGCCATAATTTAATAAATGGCAGAATCATATGTGTAAAATTGGTGGATATCCAGTGAACATCAATGTTGTGCAAGTATATCCATCTACTACAGGTCTGGTAGTGGCAGAAATTGAAAAAGTATATGGCAAATTTTAAGAAGTACTAAATCACTTGATTAAATCAACAAGAAGGATGTTTGGCATGCAAGATCGGAGACCAAAAAATCTGGAGTTATTGCAAATTGCATGTCAATAAATTATTACCAAAAACAATTTGAGATGGCAGGTATTTGACTATGCAATTTCGAGAGCTAGGCATGATTCAGTGCCACCTAACTAACTAGCAGATAAAGGGAGGAAAGTAAGTGTTCTTATTGATTTCCATTATGAACAATCCTTAAAAACCTGGAATTAATTTAAGTACTATTTACTACTTGCTGTCAACAGCACTTTAGAAACAAAAAGAGTTCCAGAGTAATGGGATTAATGCTTTTGTCAAATTCTGTGTAAATAAGTATGGAGAAAGCTATCCTAAATTAGACTAGAGAGGAGTGGAATAGCATATCTACTGCTGTATCCAAGTTCTATTTTGGCTAGTCAGGCCACCAGATGGTGTGTGTGTGTGTGTATTTCCAAGATAGTACAGTTTGGCATAGAAAGGAAGAAATTAGCTGTATCAATTCTATAATGGGCAGAACCAGTAATCCAGAAAATAAATGGCTCTGGATCCTTTCAAAGCTTGGTCTTTACTATCCCACTTAATTGTTTGATTTTTCAAACTTAATCCAGGTCTCAGAATTCTTGTGGGACACTCTTGAAGCAATTTTATGGCAATTTTATAGAGTAACTTTATGTGCTGTAGTAATGAAACTCCCATTAAATCCTTATTTCTTTTAAGGAGTTAGGATGCACTGTAAGAATTACACTTTTTAGATTTGAAAAGACTCTATTCAAATGAAATATAGGTATGACACATTGGAAGCTATATAATTTACAGTATAGTTTTTTCTGCTATGCTATATGGTATTCACTGAAGTAATATCCTATTCCTCCCACAGAGGTCCATAGAGAAGTCTTTCTTGAACTTTCTTTATTGGACAATAACTTTTTCATACCTTTCTGAACATCAATGCATTTCTACTTTCTTTTAAAGTAAGTATGAAAAGTTCACTGGATATATTTCAGAGTCTAATTACATGAGTTAATTGGAAGGGTTTTAACTTTGTCTGAGGTGGCATTTCTCCTATGGATAATACGTTCCCCCACCACCACCATCAAATGTTTGGAAAAAGAATGAGAATAAAAGAAGATAATTGTACAAACTGTATACCAGATTCTGTATTACAACTGCCTCAGATTTATAATGTTTAACAAAAAGACAAAAATCACAGATTCTGTGATTTTTCTTCTTTTTCCAGCCTCTCTGAAGCTCCAAGCTTTGTTGGAGCACTTTTTTGAATTACATCCAATCATTTTGCAGTTTGCTTTTGGGTGAAGGGAGGGTAGAGGACAGAGCCCTGCTTTGACCTTCATGTTTACAACCTGGACATGGGAATCCAAGGTGACTCCTGGTTCTTCAGAATCACAGACAGGCCAAAACCTACTAAGTTTACATTCTCGTAAGCTATTCCTCATTCTTTTGCCCTCCCATTATGATTTTCAGGGCACTAGAGTATGCATGAATCAAAATCTTTTGCTTTTCTTGCAGTCTTCTTGTCTTGTCTGTTCCAGTTTCCATGTCCCCATTACCCAATTTCCATATAAAATGGCAGCAGCTTAAAACTGAAAATCATTCCTCCTGAGCATGACCCACAAAGAATTTGGTACCTCCAGCTACCAGCCCTGGATGACATCTTCGCATCTCGCTGTTTGAGGAAGTTGCATAACATTCTCAGAGACTCTTCCCATTCTGCTTACAATCTTTTTAGACTGTTGCCTTCTGGCAGAAGATACAGAACAATTAAAACTGGGACCACACGTCTTCCAAATAGCTTTTATCCCAGAGCTATAATTGCACTCAACAATGAACTAAAGGGCCACCTTCAGTGAGCTATTAGACAGCATTACTTGGTCTGTTGTGTGGATGCTTGGGTGGTTTAGGGGCGGAGAATTTTTTTGGTGGGTGAGGGTGTGTTTGGGGATTGTTATGTGTGTTGAGCCTGGTCTCTGGGTGTTATATGAATTTCATTGTATGTGTAAACTTGTGTATATATGTACAATGACAATAAAGCAAAGTAAAGTAATTTATTTAGCAGGGTCACATGACCTTTGTGGGCACTGGACATTTTTGGACCTCTTTCCATAAAAATAAAATTAACTTATCTTGGTGGTATTTAATATATTACTGATATCTTAATTTTATTTAATTTTATTCTATTTATTATGTCTGTTTACAAGACTGAAAGGCAAGGCATAAAAATAAATAACTTCTACAGTATTTCATTTTTATTATTTCTGATTAAATACAATATAAAACATTTCATGAGCCTAAACCCTGTGCCGGTTATGCTTCATGGATTAGTCAGTCTTCCTCTTTAGCAAATTCTATTAAGCAGAAGGGACTGTGTTAAACGTTTCTAGAATATTAGAGTGCAGTCTTTGGAAATTCTTTCTTAAAAAACCTTCTTGTGATCCAATAACATGGTGAGTCTTTTTACTAATAACATAGAAGTGTGTAGTCTGATGTTTTCATAATTGTCTCTTGCATTTTATGAACTAACCTGTACAAGAAGCTTTTAGCTGATTTTCTTCTTTAGCCTTCTGCTTATGGTCTTCCTTCATTCTTCTGCAATACATTCATCTTTCCCTCCATTACCATCTGTGCAGACCCTAATCTCCCTAACTTGGTATGGCCTGTTAGAAAACCATCTTCAGAAATAGACTGACAGATCACAAGTAGAGAGAGCTTCGTTCCACACCTGTTTTCCAAGTGTGTCAGCAGAGCTATTTTTGGACACACATTTAGTGTCTTTCAAAACAGCTCTAAACTTGTAATCTAAAATAGCCTAATTGACAAGTCATAGGCACTGAGTACCGCCACACCTGTGATATATTAGTCATCCAAGTTGTTCAAAATATCTGCCTACACTTTCCCAACCATGTCCCACTCCATATTAAGAATATTTGGAGACACTCAGTAGGAGAAATGAAACCAATTGAATTCACCACTTGGTTTTATTTCCTTAATTTGTTTTTCACTCAGCTGAAGCATGGTCACTAATTGCTGCATTTTGTTGACTCATTTTTTTTAGAAATGACTCTATGCTTGTCCTTGCTGTGAAAATATGTCCCTTCTTCCAAAGCATGAACTGAAATAGACCTCAAACATTGCAGATTGAGGCAATGCACGGTGATAGCAATTTACTTCCATTCTGCTTCTTATGGGATCACATTTCCTTCAAGTTCCAATCTGTGGCTCTCAGGTTAACAAGAACATATTCCTGACTTAGAGAGGAAGGAAGGAAAGACAATCTACCTTGAATAAAATGTTTATCTTCAAACTAGATCAACACTTGTTATTCATGCTGGATTTCATCACAGGAATGTTAGAAAGAGATTGGTAAAAGATTCATAAAAGACCTTCTGTTAGAAATGATACAAATATTGTATGTATTGGTTTCAATATATTTATTGTTCTGTATACCTTCTTTATTATACTAATTGCACAATTTAGTGACAACAATGCATGACAGCTTCCACAAACATTTTGTCAGAGGTAGGATGTGAAGGATGAATTAGAGAAATGAGATCACAGTATCACCTTGTTTCAGTGACGTGCGGTCAGCTTTAGGCCCGGTGAGGCACTTTTTAGACTTGTGGACTTCAACTCCCAGAATTCCACAGCCAGGCATGCTCAGTTCCAATTTAAAGCGACAGAATTTCCCTCCCTTTTAAAATAAGTTTTCCCATTCTTTTTCTTCTTCCTCCCCCTCCTTCCCCCCTCTCTCCCTCCCTCCCCCCTCTCTCAAACAGACACACGCACACAGAGAACTTCGATCCCTCTCTCATTCACTCACTCTCAAACACAAACACAAACACAGAAGTTGGATTGGATATATTTTCCAAAGGCTTGAAAGCAGCTCCTCTGCCATACCCCACCTTCCCCTGCTGCCTTCCGATCAAACTTTTTGAATTCCTCCCCCCTCCCCACACACACCTTTTTCCAGCTGTTTCAGAGACAATTTCAACTCTGCTTCTTCCTGCCCTGCCCTGTCCTCCCCTCTTGAAAAGCCAGAGCTCTGTCAGACTGAACTAGTTGCTCCCAGAGAACTCTAAAAAGCCTCTAAAAATGCCCTTTACAGGAGGCGAGAGAATACATGCCTCATTTGCATAAGGAATTCTTTGCTTGTTAACCCTTGCTTAACTCTTAAAAGGCGAAAAATTCCTTATGCAAAAGAGGCCCCTAGTTCTCTGGCCTCCTCCTAGTTAATACTGAGAGCAGACACCAAGCCACTGTGACTTGAAATCTGGTAGCAACTACCCTGGCTTTAATTATTTTAAGAAAATTATTTAAAATCCTTTCCTTTCCCTGAGGAGACTGGTGAGGCCCCGCCTCCCTTGCCTCTAGTGACTGCACATCCCTGCCTTGTTTACACTGTCCAGAAAAATACAATGGGAGATTCAGCCTACTAATCACTAAAATGCACCATTGCTAAGCATCTTACATCACCAGAAATAGTAAGCTTTATGCTAAAAATATAGGGATATAGGAAATGTTCCCTCTAATTTTTTTTCAGTGTGAGCGGAAAAGTATAGTGTGTGAGCTGCACAGTTTCATGCCTGAGCACCTAAGAGAGCCATAGTTTGAACTGCTGTCGCGTCTGCTGGACATTTGCGCAACCTTCCAAGTGTCAAGCGCCAATTGCGAGCGAGGTTTCAGCCCGATGAATGCCAGACATGAAAAGTGCCACTCAAACACTATACTTTTCCGCTCACCCTGAAAAAAAAAAAGGCTCTCTGCTCAGCTTTTAGATTGTTAGACTGGCTAGAGAGAGACATGGCACCAACAGGGTCCTGGGTCCTGGCATTTTGCAGGCAACCTGTCCTCTCACGTTCCTTTGGAATGCAACCCATCACATGTGAATTAGATTTTGCCAATTATCCTATTAAAAGATAACGCTATTATTCTAAAATATGACTAACTCAATATTAAAAACTGTAAATATGTAATGCTGATAAATAATAGCAGTAATTGTTATTTAGTATGATTAAAATCAGTATTGATATATCAATATAATATCTATCGAAATTGACAATATACACTAAAATAACAATACAAATATATAATGTGGAATATAAATGTAATAAATATAATATATAAATGCAACATAAATGTAATAAAATAATTTATCATGAAACTCTCCCCCTTTAAAGTAGTAAGATCAATTAAATAGTCTAGCAAGTTTGGACAATATGCTATATGTTATGTTACTTAAGAATATATATGCCTCAGAATCAGATACAACATCCACATCATTTCCAACTGAGTCAATAAAATCATATGCCATGCCAAAACTATTTTAAATAAAGATATGAAATTAATCAAGTATTGCATTTATTTTTCAAAATGAATGTACAATTTTTTTATTATTTAAGTTTTGTACCATATCTTTTCTAACTAACGTTAACTTTAAAAAAATGTTACATCAGACTACAATACAAGTAATTAAATGAAGACTAAAATAAGTGTTTTGGCATATTGAGCTTTTTATATTTCTTTCTTATATTTCTTCCTTAGTTGAGAACTTGCTCCTCAGCTTACTTACGCATTAACTGTTTGTTGCTTTTATGGTTTATTCATTCACTGCTCCATCTTCAGTTTTTTTCACAGGGGGCAGGGCTTCCTTCCTCCCTCCCTTCCTTCCTTCCTTCCCTCCCTCCCTCCACTCCTTTGGCCACCAATTTTGATCCAATTCTCTCTCTCTCTCTCTCTCTCTCTCTCTCTCTCTCTCTCTCTCTCTCTCTCTCTCTCTCTCTCTCTCTCTCTCTCTCTCTCACACACACACACACACACACACACACACACACACATTCTTGGGGGGGTTGAATTACTCCGCCTCACTGCGCAAAGTCGGCTCAGCATGTGTTCGGCCCCCACTTACGCTGAATCAAATCCGCGGCCGGCGGTACCAGGGGGTTGCATTTCAAAGCCGCCAGTCCTCTTGCTTCTTCTCCTTCACTGGCAAAGCTCCCGCTGGCGCCCCCGCCCATGGCAGTGGCGGTGGTGCCTCCCCCTCCACTCGGAGCACCTCAGCTGGGCTCTGGGTTACCCCTGCCGCCGCCTCCACCTCCGCCGCTTTCCTACTAGCTCCTGCGGCCTCAAAAGCATGGCAGAGGAGGAAGGGGGAGGGATAATGCGGGAGCCAGCTCAGGTGCTCTGCGTGGAGGGAGAGGCACCACTGCCACTGCCATGGGTGGGGAAGCCAGCGGGAGCTTTGCTGGTGAAGGAGAAGAAGCAAGAGGACTGGCAGCTCATCAAAACAAGACTGGGGAGGTCCTTTGCGGGTGGCCAGTTCTAGCTGCCTGCAAAGGACTTCCCCACGTTTGCTTTGGTAGAAATCTCTGCGCGGCAGTTAGAAACTGCTGCGCGGGGATTTCTTTCCATGTGTGCGGCCGCGCAGGCGCGCACCTTAGAGGGAACAGTGGATATAGGTGAGATACTGGGCAGTAATATCATCATGTTTAAGCCTATACTTGCTTGGCAGTGAGATAGATTAATCTAAGTAAAATGTAGTACTAGGTAATGATGCTTTATAAAATACTGTTTGTCTTAGTTTGGGAAAGGGTTAGCATTGGACCAGGTCTAATTGAATTATGTTTTATAGAACAGAAGATCAAACAACTCCAGTCTTAAGTTCTCAATGTAAAGCATGTGTGACTTAACATTTCTCTTCAGGATCTCTTATATTGTATTAAATGTGTCTATTAGACCCACTGTATTCATACAAACTATCAGATAAGGTGGTTAGAATTCATTTAGTTAAGAACCGAGTTTGTGTAAATTGTTGGAAAATGTTTATTAGTGTGGTGGGATTGGAGCTACAGAGATATAGAAATAAAAATCACTAGAACAAGATTGTTTAATTTTTATTTTGTAATTTTTTCTTATGAGAGACCTAACATAGAGAGCTTTAGGGGACACAGGTATTTTTATAAATTTGGCAACTTTTTCTAGTCAGTCTCCCAAAATAGATGTAATAGGGAACAAACCTTAGGAATAAAATGATTGTGGCTATGATTAATTAATTATCAAAATTCAAATTAGTAAGCTTGTTCTTATTTATCTCCAGCTCTGAAGGAAGGTCTTTTTCAACCATGGCTGGGAAGATCATCTGGGAGGTAATTTCTGCCGATTCTATGTTCTTGGGAAGGACTTAATAGCTGAACAAAAATGTCAAATTCAGAATTAAGCATCTGGATAATTGTGAGGTCAGCCATAATAATAAAAATAGTAACAGAAATAATTTATTAAATTTAAGTGCTGACAAATATCCTGTGATTCTGGGTAGTTTACAATTGCTAAAAATATTTAAAAACAAAGCATAATGCAAAAATAGGAGAATAGAAAAGAACAATGATGGCAAAGAAAACAAACCCTTAGGGGAACTAAAAAAAGATATCAAGGCATCCTCATCAAAAGCCTGGATGAAGAGCCAGGTCTTTAAGGCCCTTTGAAGTACCATTAGGACCAGAGCAACTCAAATCTCAGGAGGAATCTCATTCCAAAGGGCAAACATTGCTTCAGGTGGGTTTCTGGGTTCCTGACAAATGACATTGTTTAACTGATGAAAACCAAAGTGTACCAACTACATACACCACATGTCCCAATCCATGGAGAATGTTTAGGTCTTGTTAAGAACAGGCTCAGGCTTAAAACCTACAAATCTGCAATTACTGACCATTATGTTTGAGTCATTTCTCAGATTATCATTGCAGTGTTTTACTATAGACCATTTTCTTTACCTCTCCTTGTTTCTTTTGCTGCTTCTAATGACAACAAAGAATAGCATTGTGATAGCCAAATCGGTTGCTTGTTGACAGCACTGAAGACTACAGACAGATGAGAGAGGCTGAAGTTCGCATCAAAGTCGCAAGGAGGTAGACAGGCACAAATGAGCCGCAGCAAGCAACTCGTTCTAATCTCTAACAGAAACAAGCAAGGAAGAAAGCAAACTCTTCACAACTGTCACCAGTGGCTATGCTTTTAAAATGAGAATGTGGAGATGGTTTCATCAGGAACAGTCAACAGCATGTAAAATCTTACTTTATTTTATTCTTGCTTTCTGGGTACATAATTTATCTCTTTGATTATGCATATAGCATTTAACATAAGAAAAATTAGTACGCAAAGGAATAGAATTTACAAAGCAGTTATTACTGACTTCAGATCACATAGTCTCAAGATAACTAATTGAAACCAGTGCAAATGATGACAGCAAATAATTGTTATAGGATTTTATAACAGACATTTCTCTATGAAATATTTTATGAAATGTTGCAGTCTTCCTGAATTCTAAATGAAAAGAAAGAAGTTATTCAAATAAGACCAAAGACAGTAATTGCAGATTTGTAGGAACGATATCTCCGAGAATCAATCACAAGGAGGATGTAACATAGAAGTGAAGATTGCACTGGACAAAATTAAAGAATAGAACATAGCCTCATGCCACTTGTTTAATAGAAGAGCCTTATGTATACAAAAATATGAGATAAACAGGTCATCTTATGAAAGAAACAGCTTATATGTTAGTTTTCATTTCTGTTGGGTTTTTTTCTGAAAAATTGTTAGAATGCTGGTATTAAATCAGCTCTGCAAAAAGGATAACAATAAAGACTAAATAATGATACCTCAAACTAATGATTTAAGAGCCCAAAATTAGGGATTCAATGAAGTAATTTCTCAAGATTGGAATTGAAAATGGCAGTGGATCAATGGTGCTTACAGGGCGGGGCATAACCTTTTCCTAGGGGGTCACAGCAACACTTGTAATAACAACACAAATAATTCATACACCATTCGAAAGCCCATCAAAAACTGAGTTTATTGACACGATTTAATAGTCAGTATGACCACCATTAGCCCTTCGAACAGCATTCAAACGAGGTGGATAAGAACACAACAAATCTTCAAACAGTTCCTTTCGATTTTCCAGATTTTTCAACACAGTTTCCAAATTCATTCTCAAAGTTTCAACCGAAACAAATTTAACATTTAATAGCTCATTCAATTCAGTTTTTATGGGCTTTAAAATGAGGTGTCGCGGAAGTTGTAAATTGCTGTCGATCTTGCTGTGACCCCCTAGGAAAAGGTTATGCCCCGCCCTCTGGAAAATCTGGAAAATCGAACGGAACTGTTTGAAGATTTGTTGTGTTCTTATCCACCTCGTTTGAATGCTGTTCGAAGGGCTAATGGTGGTCATACTGACTATTAAATCGTGTCAATAAATTCAGTTTTTGATGGGCTTTCGAATGGTGTATGAATTATTTGTGTTGTTATTACAAGTGTTGCTGTGACCCCCTAGGAAAAGGTTATGCCCCGCCCTGTATATAGGGACTGTCAAGGCCCATTATGGAGCTTTTAAGTCTCTGAGAAGTCTGGAGGCTATGTGTTCATTGGAACAGTCCCCACTCTACTATCTTCTCATTGTCCTCTAAATCAAACTATATTTTTCCCTTTTTTTGGTTTACTGAAGACAATATTGCAGTAATTCGGAGTATGTGGTGAAATCTAAAATATTGAAATACAACTTGTCATTGATTAAAATACTGAGACCAAAAAATTGTCTACTGAAATCACAGCATACAAATGTTAGGCCTGCAGCGGTTCCTTTAAGAATCTTTGGCCTGCCACACTCTCTCTCTCTTTCTTTACTATGCTGTTTCATTATTGGGGAATTGGAAGGGGGGAGAATAGTAAGGAGTAGAATTGTAGAATGTGTTGTTGTCAAAATAGAACATTCCTTTCTAGAAGCCCAAGATAATCTTTTGTCTCCACACCTCTGCACCTGACCGGAACTAGATGGGTGGAAATGCCAGCATGGCAGAGGAAGATTGGACCATGTGATGCACTTGTGGGTATGGGGACAAGATCATGAACTTTCAACTGGGTGGAAACCCAGGAAGTTTCAGATTTGGGTTTACCACAGATGTGCCAACATGTCTCTATTAATAAATTGGAACTTTTTGAAGAGATTTGCCTTGAACTCTGATTTAGTTTTGGATAATATTTGGAACATTGACAACAAAATTAATAGATTTATTGCAGATTAAGATTCTATGAACTGGACTTCATTTCTATGCATAGATAAAAAGTGTGAGAAGTAGGGCGACAAAACTATAAAATGGTGATGATTTGTGAAGGTCCTTTGCAGAATTGAAATATTGTTACTTCCTTAACTTTGCTAAGTTGAATATTTCAATGCCATTTAAAATATGTTATATTTTTATTCAGAATAACAGAGTTGGATGGGACTTTGGAGATCTTCTAGCCCAACCCTCTGCTCAAGTTGGAGCCCCATACTATTTTGTACAAATGGTGCCTAATCTCTTCTTAAAAACCTCTACTAATGGAGCACTCACAAATTTTGAAGGCAAACTATTCCTTTGGTTAATTGTTCACACTCTCAGGAAATTTCTAGATTTCTAGTTCTAGATTGCTTCTTTCCTTGATTAGTTTCCAAACACTGCTTCTTGTCTTGCCTTCTGATGCTCTGGAAAATAGGTTGATTCTCTTCTTTGTGGCAGCTTTTCAAATATTAGAACACTGCTATTATGTCACCACTAGTCCATCTTTTCACTAGACTAGACATACCCAATTCCTCTAACTGCTCTTCATAAGCTTTAGCTTCCAGCCCCCCCCCCCCATCTTTGTTGCTCTTCTCTGAAGAGCTCTTTTCAGTTTCAACATTTTTTATATTGTGGCAACAAAAACTATATGCAGTATTCCAGTGTGGTCTTACCAAGACATTATAAAGCAGCACTAACACTCCATGCGATCTTGATTCTATCCCTCTGTTAATGCAGCTTACAATTGCATCTAGGATTCCTAGATCCCTCTTGCTGCTATTGAGCCAATTCCATCTATTCTATACATGTACTTCTGATTTTTCTTGCCTAAGTGTAAAACCTTACTTTTCTCATCACTGAATTTTATTTTGTTAAATAGGGCCCAGTGTTCAAGTTTGTTGAGATCCTTCTGGATTACTAGCCCATCTGGCTATCCCTGCCAGCTTAGTGTAATCTGTAAATTTGTTGAGTTCTCCTTCTATTTCCCTATCTAAATCATTTATAAAGATATTGAAGAGTACTGGGTCTAAGACAGAACTTTGGTACCCCACTGCTTACTGCCCTGCATGTAGATGTAGTTCCATTAAGAACTACATGTTGAGTGAGATCTGTCAGCCAGTTATGTATCCATCTGGTGATGAAGTTGTCTATCCCACATTTTTCTAACTTACTAAGAAATAGGTTGTGGTCTACTTTAATGCTTTAATGAAATCCAATTATAAGGATTTATTTATTTATTTAGGCTTACATTCTTCCCTATTTAAAAAACAATTAAGCAGAACACATTTCCAATATGGTAATATAATTAAGACCATCATCAATCCAATGGCAGAGTAGGAAATGTAAAGAAAAACAAAATAACCAAAAACATGATTAAAAAATTCCTAATCTCCAACACTTCCATTTCATTTTTAGAAACCATTAGAATATTATAATCAAGGATATCCAGAAGGGACAGATCTTTGTTTGTTCTCTGAAAGAAGATAATAAGAAGAGCAAGCAAGGAAGAAACCTCTCTTATCTCTAGAGATATGCTGTTTGAAAGCAAGGTTGTAATAAAAAATACTTCCTCTCAGAATCCCTGATACTTATAATTCCTTGTGATTAGGAACCCAATTTTGTCATCTGTAGGTGATAGATCGGTAGATACCCAGGTCGTTTGAATTGCATCTGAAACCAGTGCAGGATAGCCAATGTACCTTCTGAAGTAGTATTTTCATGTATGCAAACCAAATAGAGTTCCTTAATACTCAGGCCTTTTCCCTCTGGATCAGATAAAGTTTCTGATCTTAGAGCATAGCACCATGTAAGTATATTGTGATACTCCAAATGTAAGATGATAAAGATATGAGTAATCATCAACAAAAGGAAAAATGTCCTCATCCAGGATGACCACAACTGGCACATCATAAAGTGTTATGCAAATGCTGCCTTGACCACAGTTTCCATGTGCTGTTCAAGAAGGAGACATGACTCCAAGAGGATTCCAAAATCATACATTCCAATCTATTATCAAACAAATGAAAGGAATGAGTTGAAAATTAAAGATTGCACAAAAATGTTTGTGCGTGTGTTTGTGTGTAGGGAGAGATTAGGCTTTGCTCCCAGGATGAAATGTCCTGTTCTTTCCTGATTTCCTCAGGGCCCCATTTTTATCTGAGTCTACCTCTGAGAAATATTTATTAATTGACAACAGATGGTGGCAATTTAACATGCCAGAAATCATTTGAATCTCTTTCATCCATCTCTTGCTTTTCTTTTTTTCCCCTTTCTCTATCCTTGAAGTTAAGATTTTGAAACTATTTCTGATCTAAAAGTAAAAGAAGCAGTAGTTAAGTACTATTACTTCATGATCACCTTTTAATAAAAATAATAAAATAAAGTGCAAACCTGGTCAGATTGCAGTCCTTATCTTAGAACTTCTCTAAGAGCATGAAGGGTTATTTATCATGAGGATATATATTTGCCATGGCATGATGAAACACAGAATCTGCTTAGAAAGGATTAATTCCAAATAGCAGGAAACTAGTAGTCCACAGTCAGTAGGCTGAAGGTTACTAGTCCCTTGAGGATTGTGATAAATCTGAAGAATGGGAAACTGATTGTGCCCAATTGGTGGGCAGAATATCTTTAGTCCCTTCATGAACAAAGATTCCCTTGAGAACCAATTGAATGCAGTATAATTTACTTCTGAACAACCACAGATAGAATTGCATTAAAGCCTTTTTTTAAGGAAAACTTTAATCACACATATTTTAAGCCATGAAGCCAGACCACAAGAAAAGGAAAAAAATTATAGCTGGAAAAAGTCCATTTATAGAAATATAAAGTTGATATAGCTATATGGCTGTAACATATAATTTTTTCCCCAATATTGCTTGTAGGTGGTGAGAACATCAAAGCTTTCACACTGCTACCTAGATATGCTATAAGAAACTGCAATCAATATTTTACAATGTGTCATTATCAAGTCACAGATAATTCACAGTAGGTAATTAACAGGTGATAATGAGCATCAAGTCCAATATTTCAAATCATTCTGGGAAATCACACCTATAAGAGAGGTGGCAAATTCTCAGAAGCAGAGGAAAGCAGAAAGAGTACACAATACTGCATAGGACAATACTGTACTCCAGTGGTTCTTAACCTGGCTGATATCGCCCCCCAGGGGGCGATTTTGTTTTTCAGGGAGGGAGATGGAATGAAAAGGGGTGATGCAGGGGTGTGTGTGAAGGAACGGAAGGGGTGCAATATGGGGCGATGGAGCGAGAAGTTTTGGGGACACTTTTGAGACTTTTTTCATACAGTGAACTGCTGTATATCTGTCATACAATAACATCAGATCACTTGCTATTAGTGGATTGAACTGTGTTTTAAAATGTTCCTCCAGCTAGCTTCAGTACAGAATGCCATACATATGTGAATATGCACCGCTCATCTTCATGCGCATTGCACAGCAGCCTCTATCGCTCTACCCATACAGTGGCACGCCATTGGCCAGAATGGGCAGTGATGGAGGGATGAGTGCTTCTTTTGAAACATTGCATGCTGAGTGACTGTGCTCTGTGATGTCAGCTGTAATGTCAATGTAATGTTGAAACTAGGTTTATCGACATCCACGTGTGTTTTATAGTGTTCCAGTGCAGCCGAAAATTTAATTTGCAGTTAGTGCCTTCCATTTCGAAGATGTCTCAACATGGCCGAGAAGAGGAAGTGTCGCCAATATTCGACGGAATACCTAAAATTGAGATTCATTCCATCTCCTTCCAACGTACAGCTTCCGTTTTGTTTTCTTTGTGAGAAAACATTTTCAAATGAAGCGATGAAGCCTTCCCGACTGAAAGACCATTTGGTAAGAATTCATTTGGATAAAGCTGACAAACCGGTATTGTTTTTCCAATCCTTAAAGGCCAAGTTTGAGGGTCGCAGCACTGTTGAGAAGTTATTTGGAAAATCGTCACTCAATGCCGACAAGGGCTTTGTTCCTATGAAGTATCTTTGTTGATAGCAAAATGTGGCAAACCTCACACTATCAGAGAAACACTGATTTTACCAGCAGTGAAACAGATTGCTGCCACCATGCTGGGGCTCAGCGCAAGCACTTTTAAGCAATCAATTCCTTTGAGCAATGACACCGTATCAAAAAGAATTGATGAAATGACTGCTAAAGTGGAAGAAATGCTTATTGACACCTTGAAAAGTACAAAATTCGTGATGCAGATTGATGAGTCAACAATTAGTGAAAATGAAGCCTTATTATTGGCTTATGTCCGTTTCATCAACAGAAATGAGGAGATTGGGAAAGAACTGTTATTTGCTCAAACTTTAGCCACTGACAGAAAAGGTTCTTCGATATTTAAAAAGGTTGAAGAGTTTTTTAATGAGAAAAACATCCCTTTGACAAACGTTATGGCATGTGCAACTGATGGAGCTGCATCCATGGTTGGACGATATCGCGGATTTCAAGCTCATCTAAAATCAGTTGTACCTGGAGTTATGACTTCCATTGTTTCATTCATAGACAACACCTTGTCTCAAAAATTTTGAGTGGCCATTTACACGAGTCTATACGTTACATCATTAACGCTGTGAATAAAATTAAGTCGAATGCCTTGAACAACTGACTTTTTCACAAGCTTTGTGAAGAAAATGACAAAGAGTTTGAACATCTCCTTTTGCACACCAAAGTAAGGTGGCTTTCAAAAGAAAAGTGTTTGCAGCGATTCCACAAACTTTTTGACACAGTTGTCGAATTTCTTGAATCCATTAATCCAAGTCTAAGCAGTTCTCTTAAACTTCAACGTCTGGCTGTAGCTTATCTAGCTGATGTTTTTGATAAGCTGAATGAAGTGAACGTAAAGCTTCAAGGAAATAAAATCAATTTTATTAAGGCCAAAGGAGTAATCTGCTCATTTATTTCCAAATTGGACCTCCTTGCAAGCAATATGAGTCACCAGAAGCTGTATCAGTTCCCAAGCCTTGGGTCAACTCCAAGCAGAAGATTTGAACATTTTTTTCTGCCACTTGAAGCAATTAAAAGAAGATATGGAAACCAGATTCTATGATCTGATAAATCTGGAAGTGCCCACTTGGGTGCTAAATCCTTTCACAGCAGACTTTGTCCAACTTCATACCAAACTGCAAGAGCCACTGACAGATCTGAAATACGACTGTGAATCCGAATCACATTTTCAGAGTTATGGCTGCGAAGCTTTTTGAATGAAAATGAGGAACACTTACCCAATATTGTGGGAGGGTCTTCAGTGCCATCCAACAGATCCTTTGTAAGTCAAGGAACATGTTGAAGATCACTGAGCGTGGCGATTTAAGAATGAGATTAACAAAAATGTTTCCAGACATCCAGAATTTGGCATCAGCTCACCAAGGCAGCCATTGATGCTCTTTCTTTGCTTTTTGTGTACATATATTTTCTTCATTAATAATTGTCTCAGCTCTTATCATTGTATTTGCTTACATTGGATTTCACGTCCAGTTTGAGGTTTTGGCTTCATTTTTAATTCTTGTTGTGCTCCTTAAAACATTTTGTGTGTTTCTTTGTATTGTACTTTTTTAGTGTGCACTCCAGTTCAATATTATATTTTCTTGGTTTTATGGTTTCATTTTTTTTGTTGTGCTCTTTGTGTAAACTTTTTGTGTATGTACGTGTGTGTATATGTATGTGTGTATGTGTGTATGTGTATGTGTATGTGTATGTGTATGTGTATGTGTATGTGTATGTGTATATGTATATGTATATGTATATGTGCGTGTGTGCGTGCGCGTGCGCACACACACACACAAACACATATATGTTGTGTTTGTGCTAACAAAAGGCAACAGTAAAAATATTGGGTTTCTGTCTGGATGGTCTCTTGTGACGAGCCGAAGGACAGAGAATGGAAGTAGTGATCTTCCTCCCATATTTGGGCATACCGGGGGTTGTCTGAAGACGGTATATGCAGAGAGGTCAACAGGTTAAATAGTCATTGTTTGAAATACCAGATAATATTTAGCTTCATAGGAAAAAGGTGAAATGTCTTCTTTTTTCTGCTCCTTCAAATTATTCTAGAGGCCAAGTTTAATGCTTTGGGGGTTCTTAGCTGGGTACAGAACATACATCGTGGATGTTCTTCTATGTAATGTAGATTTAATATAGCAATCATTTTTTAAAATGCTATTTAGAAGTAAAACAGATGGGAAAGAGTGTGAACTGAATTAGGTCTTCACATATTTCATACACTAAATTAAGAGTATCAACTGCATGCCGGGTTTTAAAAATAGCACATATTCTTATTGTGGTTAATGCAATCTGTAATCTGTGTCATCAGCTTGAATCTAAATGTATCAAAGTTATAGTTAGTAGGTTTGCTTATTTCCCTTTTCCTACATTCTGGACTGAATGTGTAATGCAAACACTTAAGAGCCATAGTGGTGCAGTGGTAGAGTGTAGTACTGCAGGCTATTTCTGCTGATTGCTGACTGCTTGCTATTTTGGTCAGTTCAAATCTCACCAGGCTCAAGGTTGACTCCATCCTTCTGAGGTAGGTAAAATGAGAACCCAAATTGTTGGGGGCAATATGATGACTCTATAAACCGCTTAGAGAGGACTGTAAAGCACTGTAAAGTGGTACATAAGTCTAAGTGCTATTGCTATTATGTACATTGTGTGGCATTTTGTTAGCAACTAACAATGGATCTCACTTTTCCCTGTGCACCGGGACAGCTATTCTTGCTTTCCATATTACTATATTACTATTTGATTATAACAATCCAACTATTCAGGAAACTACAGTAAAATTGTATTTGCAAAATAATAATAATAATAATAATGAATAGGCATTATGATATAAACATATGTTACTAACTAGGTAAATCTAGTGTATTAACTACAGAAACTAATGGGATGCAAGAATGACAGTTGAAATATATTTGTTTTATCACTAACATTCTGTTAATAGGGATTTACAGTTGTCTCGTGTTATTCCTTTGAGAATTAAGATATGAAATTGCTTACATGTTTACAGTTTAATCTCCTTCGATATATGCTTCTAATATTAATTATGCAATAGCACTTAAGCTTTACTAATGCAATATTATTAAATTATCACATCAAATTGTTGTGTACCATCAGTGAGTCACTTTGTGCCTCTCAGATGCTGTTATTCATGGTCTATTGGATAAAATGCTAGAAATGAAAGAAACAGAAATATGAAATTAGAAATACTTCTGAAAAATTGGGGAACTCACAGGGCCATAGATGGACAAATATTAGGTAAACAAGTCAAAAAACAACAATTAGCCAGAATAAGCAGAAACCCTATTTATGAATTCAGTTTACTATTAGTAGATATAACATGGAAGAACATGAAAGCAACTCCTGTATCTAAGCTATCCAGCATGACACTCAATTTCTAGCCTTCACTTAGAAATCTCTAGGACTTCAACAAAGATCAAATATGGCATTTGTAGATCATTTTTTGGGTGTGCACATGTCCGTGCTTGGTAGGTTGCATGTGTTATTTGGCAGGGTACGACTTCTGTATATTTTTCCTCACATCTTGACACTGAGTTTTATCCAAACACATAACAGAATTAGCAAATTATATTCTTCACCAAAAATCAATGAACCAGACTAAAGGAATGCTACTGGATTGCCTTTTGCATATCTTCTGACTTTTCAGACCAACATAATGTTATTGCAAAAATATCCCAGGTGGATACTATGTAGCTTTTTGATTTTGACTAGGACATTTGGGTAAATCACAGAAATATTAAAATAGGGCCTATATGGTCAGGTTCCGGGAAATAAAAACAGGACACCAATGCTGGATCTAATCCCTGTTTATGTAACCGGCACTCACTGACCACCCACTGTGATTATAATGGAAAAAATTGTTGGAGCTAAAGCTCCATGCTCCCCACCACCTTATAAACCTTTCCCCATGCCCCACCCAGGATCCTTGTGTTAAACCTCTCCCCCAGCACCCAATTAGTTATTCCATCCAATTACTAAACCTCAGGCCTTCTAATGTCCCTAGCAAACTCCCCCCCCATTAGTTCCTCCCATCAATCATGACCACTCCAGGCTCCGCTGTCTCCAATAGCCAGTTTCTGGCCACGCCTCTTGTGTTTCGGTTGAGGCTGTTGGTAAAGGCCACTGCTCCCAGGATAGAAGAGCTGGGGATGAGTTACCACTCTCCTGTTGGCAGCCTGAATTTCCAGGCTGACACATACTATGTATCAGCCACAATTATCCTTGGCCAGGAATGAGCACTATTTGACTCTTGATAGCATTTAACTATATTTTTTTTATCAGTCATTGTTCTCCATGCTGACTGGAGATCATAGATGTTAAATATTTGGATAGTCACATGTTTTCACCCCACTCCTTGTCCAATAATTGTTTTCACCCAATACGTAGAGCAGACAATTTATAAGATGAAAAGATGATACAGCATCACACTCTGAAACAGAACAGCTGAACATAAACAAAACTCAGATTTTTCAGTTTTATCCCAATCATTTTTCCCATCTTTTAATGAGTCTTCCTTCTATTGATCCTTGTGCCCATTTATTGATTTTATAGCACACGGGTTTCAAACTCACTGTCTCAAGTTGCTGTCACATGATGTTTCACGATGTTTTCCCCATTCGTGGAGCGTATGATGCATCCAGCCATGGGCTGCCAGTTTGATACCCCTGTATAGCATGTATTGATTTCACTTTATTAATGTTTGCAGGATCTTCAATTATCAAGGATTTGGGATGGAGCAGGTTGCAGATTATTTGTGTATTATGCCTTATGTGTCTAAAGTGCAGATAGTTATAATTTTCTCCTGGGAGTGTTTTCAGTTCCTCTTTAGATACTCTGATCTTTGTCCACAGTATTGTTGAATTCTTTTGGACCTTCCACCTTATACTCATGCCTTAGTTCACAGCTGAGCTCTTCCTGGCTATTTATTCAAGCGACAAGTTATTTTAAACTACTGGTGCTTGTGTTTAGAGGTCTCTCATCTTCCTCTCAGGCCAACCAGAAGTTTGGAAACTATCTATATTCTATTCCATTGTACATTCTATTCAGAAAGAAACTTCCAGTTGGCCCATTGGGCCCATTTTTCACCCTCCCCATGCTCTGGAGGCTTTTCTGAAGCCTGGGGGGGCTGTTTTCACCCTCCCCTGGCCCTCCGGAGAGTCAAAAACATCTGTTGGCCGGTGCGTGCATGCACGCTGGAGCTGACAGCTCGTGGCCTGGCAGATATATGGC
Source organism: Thamnophis sirtalis (assembly GCF_051295495.1). Taxonomy (NCBI): domain Eukaryota; kingdom Metazoa; phylum Chordata; class Lepidosauria; order Squamata; family Natricidae; genus Thamnophis; species Thamnophis sirtalis. Next base: position 44,796,130 of record NW_028261389.1, on the reverse strand, counting down.
TCCACGTGCCACTGTGATCCACCATCACAGTTCTAGGATTATTAGTTTTCATACAAAAGTCTTATAAAATTTTAATATCACTTTCAACAACTTTTTTCAATTCTGGTTATATTTGAAAACTTGGAAATTATAATTTTATATGAATGTTTATCTTGACATTGTTTATAGTCAGTCTGAGCAATTTATGTCTCTACCAATTATATGATTTATGATCCCATCTTTTTCTTTACAAAATCTGCATTTTCTATTTTATACATGTTGAATTTTGATGTCATTGTACTTACTTTTAATGCTCGTCCTTCAGCTGCAAAAATAATCATTTCCATTTTGAAGGTACCAACTTGTAACAATTGCCAATTCTTGGTATTGTTCATTTAACTTTCAATTTCTTTTATGTATTGGCCATGTAAAGATTTATTTCTCCAATTTTCTAAACAGTTTTACAAGAAATCATGTTTATAGTAATTTTTTATTTGTGCAGCTTGTAACAGTTATGCAAACTGTTACAAGCATTTTGTCTTTGTTTGCCTTGTTCTAACTATTTAATCCACATTTTTTCAACTATCTGATCTGCAGTAAACCACAGTCTCAAAATATTTATGCTCAATATAATCAATCAACATCACTTTGTGGATGCAATGTATGATGCATTGTCATCAGTTTTGGAGTTTTCCAATCAAAATTCTTCAATTCAAAGTGTCAAATTTGCTATACCCACAGTATATCTGATTACTAATGTCACCTCCTTGTTTATGACTTTGATTATATTTCCACAAATTGGAAAAATTGAAAAACGTATGCCAAAATGTGAAATGAGAAATGACTGCTTTCTCTTTAAGCATTCTATTTCAAAGACATGGGCAAGCTATCAATAAAAGGTCAATAACAAATACAACTGTGATCTTTAGCATCCAGTTGAGGCACAGGGAAATATGGAACAAGCGATGAACATGCATGTTGACATAACAATACAAATCTCACCCTTTCCTCCCATATTTGCATCCAATGAGTTAGATTTCACAACATTCACTATTTTTTATGTTTATGTCATTGTGTTTAGTTTAGTTAAGAATACTTATGTGCCATTGTGTTTTGTTAAGGATGCTTAAGGATTAAAACTTGAGAAATTTAATAGTTGAAGAACAAAAGAACATTGTCAAAAACATATTTCTAAGTTTTGTACTTGGCTCCAGTTAATCTGATACAAAATCATTTGGATGGCATTTGATCCTTTGTTTTCTTTTGCAGGGGCGGGGGGATCATAAGCAAGCTTTCAACATAATTCAACACAATCTTCATAAAACATTTGTGCATACACAACTGTGGATAAACATTTGTAAAACAAATAGCCCTATTATTTCAAAGATAATTTATATCACTCAGCACATCTGTGACATAATGTTTTTTCACCTAATCAATTCACAGCTATTATATTATCTGTTTTATTTAGACTTTGCCAAACTCCCCGTCCCCGCCCTCCTCCCTCCTTCCTTTCAGGCCTGGAATAAACAAGGGTTTGATTAGCACTTCTTTGTCCTTTCAGATAAAATATGAAATCTATCTATCTGCATTCTGTGACAAATATTAAATGTACAGCATGTATGCAGAGGGGGTGTGTGATAGAGAAAGAACAGTGACAACTTTTAAATAACTTCTGAGCAGTTATACATCCAGAATTTTAAAGGGCTTAATGTATGGCATTCACTTGCTTATGATAGACAGGCTATCAGCTGAATAAACAGAGAAATAAAATCAATACAGCTTGAGTACAAAGTTTAACTTACCATTATATGATAACATAAAGTTACAGCACTTATTGATTTATACCAAGGCTAGCCATCCCAGACTAGAGCCTCGGGATCATTACTAATTCCCAGAGTTTTCACGCTAAATTAGCTATATTTAAGAATTCTAGGAGTTAAAGACCACACATCTATTGGATGCCCTGGTGGGAAAAGGCTGAGTTAGATATTAAGTCATATATCAGATACTCAAAAGTTATGGCTTGTCACTCATGATCACAGAAGAAAGCGCCTTCCCTCTTCATTCAGAGGTTGTGCTTGTACAATCAATCAGGCAGATCTGAATGGGTGCTACTGTAGGGAATAACAATGTGCTCAGGGATCCAGGCTATTGTCTTTCATGTGTTCACAAGAGAGTGCAATGTCAAATGTCAATTATAGTTAAAGTGTGTTAGAACAGAACACTTTCACCTCTTGATGTATCAATGAGAGTTTTGTTTAGCTTTATACGATGCCATTAAGATTGATTGTCACATTTTCAAAATAATATGGAAAAATCTGAGATTTTAAAACCTGAAATCTAAAGAAAATGAATGTTGTACATTTGTCCATTGAAAAAGGGAATGTGCCACTCCTAGCTCTTAAAGCCTGGAAATTAACTTTATATATTTATCCATGTTCATAGTGCTAAATTACTGTTGCCCCTTCCCCTATCTGACAATAAATCATTATACCACTGGGACAGTTGAGCTGCATAGACTGTATACTCAGTCTATGATGTAAATCTGATAATGGCAAATACTTGTTTGCATACAAATTGACATTATTATCTAAATCTGTGCAGTTTGGGCATTTCTGTATTTCATGAAATCTGATTATACAATATTCTTCTAAAGTAAGTTTGACACACTAATATATGCATAAATATAATGAACTAGAGATTTGGAATGTTTCTTTCACTATTGCTATGAAAAGAGTTTAAGCTTAATACCAAAAGACATCCCATCTCTCTCTCCCTCCCTCCCTCCCTCCCTCCCTCCCTCCCTCTCCCCCCTCTCTTTCTCTGTTGGGATATTGCAAGATTTTTTTTCATTTCAACATTTATACTACATCTCACATATACACACACTGGCAATGTAATATATACATATAGTAATATATCTCCCTAAGTACATCGGTAAGCAAACATAAAATTATGTTTTTAATCTTTTAAGGTGATAGCTGTTGTTAAGAAGAAGTGTGTTATAATTTAACCTTCAGAGGAAAGAGCAGTCCGTAATACATAGTGCAGTCCTTTCCAGATCTACCGAGAAACAATTGCCACTGAATCCAGAGGGGATAACTCCTCAATAAGGGAAATAGACCTTCAGCTGAATAGTACAGTTCAGTGTGTATTTTCTCATCAGTATAACCTACTGCCCTCTTACTTTCTAATAAGGGTGTTTAAATCCTTTTTCTTAATCTATGATGCTAGGATCTATTTTGGTAAAACATTCATGACAAAAAATTAAATGTTGGCACCAAATAAGGACTAACAATTATGTCAGAATTATTAGTGGTGAAATCTAATTTTTTTACCACCATTTCTGTGGGTGTGGCTTGGTGGGAGGGTCATGTGACTGGGCGTGGCTAACTTTTTTTACTTTTTAAAGCATTTTAATTAGTAAAAAAATGCCTTAAAATGTTTTTAAAAAGGTTCCAATTAGCAGCATCTGACCAGCCTGAACTGCCTCGCCAAGCCAGACCCAACACCTCTAGCCCTGAAGATTGCCTGCCTTTCCACCTCGGCCACCCAGTCCAGGAAATGAGGAAGGGAAAAGAGATAGAAACAAAGCGCTTAGCTCCCCCTTCTCACTCACCCCAAGCTTCCTCCTCCAGCTGCCACTGAGTGCCTTTGGCTGCCGGCTCCCAGGAAGCCTCTAGCATCCAGGCGGTGGCAGCTGTGCAGGACCTCTGGCTCTACTTTATTTTTTAACTTTTCCTTTTCTGGACCATGGGAAGGTCCTGCTATTCTGTCCTGTGCTCTCATAATATTCCTAATAGGCTAAATGGTTTTTAATATGGAATTCTGTTAATAATTAGATATTAGTATCAGCTACAGAAGTAGAAATGTTTGGCCAAAATAAGTGTGGGTTTCATGAGAATTAAAACAATTGTGCTAATCAAATTCTTTCCATGGTATTAACAGAAGATATTTCAAATTTAAGACTTAGTGGCAACTTTATCTTCTTCCTTTTGCATTTTGTGAACTAAAGAAAAAAATTCTTTATTCTAGATTGAGTTGAAAGAAAGTGAGATACCCACCCATTATCTACATTGTCTGCAAGATAAATCATGTTTAGTTCTTTATTGAGAGGAAGCTATATATTTTGACCTGAACAATTTCAGTGCCTTTAATAGAGTATCTAAAGTTCAGTTTAATTTTGGAGGAAAATGCAAAGCAATTCCTTCATGTTCATGTTACATTTCTATTTTGACTGGTAAATATTTTTGAATATTAATGAAAAAAACTAATATATATTCTACTTTACTTACTTAAGTGTCAAACTCCTAAGCCCTATTGCTTAAAAAAAGTATTGCAAAATTGAAACATTCTCTTTTTTTCCTCTCTTTTTGTCATATATTTCTATATATGGATATATTTATCTATGAACAAAAACATTAGTATTAATTATGGACATTGTTATAGGGCTTCTTTCATATCTACCCAATATTCCAACATTTACACATTTCCCGGTAAGAAAAGAAAAAAGCAATCAATTTTCATATGAAGTAAGACTGAGTTTCTTATTAATTCATCTGAATAGAATAATCAATTTCATATTTCTTACTTTTTGAAAGTGATGAAAAGCGAAGCTGAAATTGGAATTTGGTATAAATGTATACTGATTGGTATTACTGTGGTATTTATTGATTCTAAAGCCTCAAATTATGAATCATTTTTGAACAGCATTATAAAATCTAAACCATTTCCATCAGTATGATAAAGTAAATAGTAAATTTTAATTCAGTAAACTTAAACTTTATACTGGTGGATTTTAAGAAGTATGGTACATGTACTTGGATAAGCTTAATATGTATCCAACTTTACAGCAGTAAATCACCTCTTCCTACAGTGAGAATGATGGCTCTACTACCATATTGAAATCATATATGCCAGGAAAGGCTGATCTTCTCCCATCTAGTTAGACAACCTATCCACAAACTGCATCTTTGTCTTTTCTGACTAAAGCTTAAAATTGAGGTTCTTGAACATTGCTGTCTTGATTGACTTCTTTATCTTGGCGAAATGAAAAGTAACATTTTTATTATCTGCATATTGGTCATCAGTCAATTCATATCTTAGTAATTCTTGCCCAGTGGATTCAAATAGTTATTTAATAGCAGGAGGGATAAAATCAAGCCCTCATGGACCTGAGTCATCATGCTACAGCACAAAGCTGCCACTGAGCATAATGATAATCCTCCAGCACCACCTTCTGGAATTGGTCAGCTAGTATAAAACAGAGCTCCCAATTCTCAATTTAGGTAATTGGCCCAGAAGGATGTCATGGTTGCAAAGACCACCCTATAAATATCTTAATAAAACTTCTATGTTCAATATGGGCCTGAAAGAAGATTAAAATTATTCTTTAAAAATAACTTTGTCCAATAGTTCCTGGTTTGGATATCGCTTTCTTGAGTACCAGGTATATGCCATCTGCTCACAAAGATTCCATTTTAAAATAAGGCATTAAAATTCAATATAGCTTCAATAAGATATTCAAAATAGAACAGGCAGCCTGGTGTAGTATTAGGATGCTGGACTAGGAGTGCGGAGCCTCATTATAGCTTTGCCATAGGCATGAAAGCCAGCTAAGTGACCTTGGACCAGTTAGTCTCTCTCAGCCTAAACCAGCATCAGGTTCTGCAGTAAGCTAACTGAAAAACAAAAACTTTTGATGCACCCTACACTGTAAGATTCACTGTAAGATTCACTGTAAGATTGTAAGAACTGTAAGATTCACTGTAAGAACTAGGTAAGTGTAATGCATAAACAAGAGGATCTTTAAACATGTGGGATAAATAGTAAGAACGACAACAATGGTACAATCAAAATATGGTAGAAGAAAAATAGGTAGTGTAAACTGACCCATGATTCTTATAATTCATTTTTTTACGTGTGTTCTCTGCACATTTTGTTTATATCCACTGCACTAATAGTCCTTGTATTTATTCTGAGGTTGAGATTATAGGTATCTACACCTGAATCCTACAATCAAACCAGAAGAGGTTTTTGATTCCACTTAAAATTAGTTTAGAATTTTCTAATGCCTTTTGAATATTTATCTCTTCTTCAGCCAGTCTGAATTGTCCAAATTTGGAGGGAGGGGGGAAATCAGAATATCAAAGGCCAAGCATGAAATAAAATGTTACTTTAATCCAACTCCTGGAAATCCAGTGCTCCGTCTATTAGCTGAAGCCTAATAAATGGGGCATGATCTGATAGCTTTGCATCTGCTAGCACCAGGCAGATCTACAATGACAGCTATTGCTTCAAAATGGTAGGTATGATTAGGAGATCAAAGTCTCATGCTCAAAGTCCTAACAGTGTACACATGGATACACAAAAGAAGCTCTGGCACTTTGCTCACTTGACTATTATTTTGAGACCCGTGATCTTTGATGAAGACATCCCCACCTAGCACTTAAACTGTTATCTGGACCAGAAGAAGCTACTGGATGATTAGAAAAGATAGTTCCACATATAGGGTATTATGGCAATTTTATCTGGCTCTTTGGAACACATTGGTCACTATGGCAAAAGTTTACCAGTCCAAATAAGACCAGAGTGAACATATTGGTAGAAAGCAAGAACCCTCTTCCACTTGAAACTATTCAAACCCTTTAGCTCTATAGACAGTGACAGAAGAAAGAATGCACTTTTATTATTGCCCCCAAATCATAATCTTTTGATATCAGTTCCATTCTACTAAAAGCTGTATTGTTGTTTTAAATATGATTTTAATAAAGGCAGTACTTCTTGTAGATTCAGTTACTTCAGTCTCCTATTTAGAGATTGCCACTATATGTATCCTCTTGTTAGAGATGCCACATTTTACAAACAAGGGGATTTCTTAACAAACAAATATAACAAAACACAAGAAAACAAACAATACTTTTTTTCAGACTTGATAAATAATCATGGATGCAATTATAGCAAGAAAGAAGAGACAACGTTCTTCCTGATTCCTAAAAAACAAAACAAAAAATAAAACCCAAACAAAACCCAATAACTTAAAAAAAGTAATTTCTTGCTGGCTGAAAATGAATAAGAATACTTCCGTGCCCTGCAGTTGGAGAATAAGAAGTGAATTGAATATTGTGTTCATTTTTAAGAGTCTGCTGAAGTGGCTTAGGGTCTCTGTGCCACTTATGTGTTTTGCTTCATTTGCAGTTAAAGCTGTTTCCATTTATGCTGAGGCACGAACACTTTGCTTACCAGCAACTTTCACTGAAATAAATGATTTCTTGGCAATTCAGTGACATGAAAGTTCAGGACTGGAAAAAAATATGTTTTAAGGTGTTTTTTTTAAAGACATGTAGGCAGTATATAGAAGTTCTGCAATGTAGAAAATGTTGGTTAAGACAATAACCCTAAGCAGACTTATTATTATTTTGGAACTTATTGTCAAGAATTGATACTGTATATTACATCAGGCTGACTGTCAGAACTGCCATCCTTCGCTCCAGCCCTGCTTCGCTAGTTGCCAGCCTGCCATAAACTATAGAGGGAAGGACCTGCAGGAACAAAGAAACTGAAACTAAGCTTAGTGCTTTCCCAGGACATCAGCTCATCATCCCAAAATCATGGGCTTGGGAAATGGAATGCCACACTCAAGACCTAGCCCACCTTTGCCGGGACAGTTACCAAGACAGTTTTGCAAACAAAATTATTTTTTATTCTCTTACATACCATTTTAAGTATACATTCACATAATTGTTATTCTTCTTTTCATTTGACATTCTTATACATTTGTTATTTCATTTAATAGGTTATAATATACAGTTTGGCTTGCTTTATTTACCACCCCTTCCACCTGTTGTAACACCACCTTATTTTCCCTTTCTTTTCTCTCTCCCTCCCTTCTCTATTTTCTTCCTTCCTCCTCTTCTTCCCCTTCCTTCTTCCCGTACATTTCTCCTACTCCTACTCTTCCCCTTCCTACCCTCTCTCCTTCTCTTCCTCTCCCTTCCATCCGCCTCTCCTTACCTCTTTCTTCTTTTCCCCGTCTTCCTCTCATTCTCTCCTCCTCTCTTCCTTGCTTTTTCTATTGTTGTAGGTGTCTCAAATCTCAGTTTATGTTTCCTTGGGAGAGTATTTTCACAGACCCAAATATAATTTGGTGTTATTTTTTATTCCCCTACCTTCGCTAATCTATTCTATGTCCCCCACTTCATATCTCACTATTGAATATATACTTATATATTTAATATTTTCTTTTCTGTTTTCTCCTTCTTTCCCCCCTTTTCCATTTAACAGTGCATCATCTGGGTTCTGTATCTTCTCCTTACTTTCTTTTCTGGCTTCCTTTCTCTAGCCAATCATAAAAACTTCCCCATGTCTTGAAGTACTCTGATTCCTCTTTATCCTTTATTTTCAGTGTCAACCTATTCATCTCTGCACAATCTAATATTTTTTTTATTATCCTTTCATCTGTTGGTAGCTTATTTAATTTCCAATTTTGGGCAAATACAATTCTTGCTGCTATAGTTACATGTATAATCAAATAAGTATCCTCTTTCTTGGATTTCTCTGGGATAATACCTAGTAAAAATATCTCTGGTCTAAATTCTATTTCTTGTTGTAACATTTTCTTTAGCCATACTCTTATTTTAGTACAATATTTCCTTGCTTCTGCACATGTCCACCACATATGATAATAAGAACCCGTTGCTTGTTGACATTTCCAACATTTCACTGACTTGTCTTTAAACATCTTTGCTAATTTTCCAGTCACATGTGCTATCTATCAAATATTTTGTATAAGTTTTCTTTATAAGCTGTTGATATGGTTAATTTATAGTTCTTTTCCCATAGTTGTTGCCACTTTTCTAGCTCAATTGTGTGACCAAAATTCCTTGCCCAATATCATTGTATCTTTAACCACTTCTTCTAGCCTAGTTCTTAATAAGTAGCTATATAGTTTCTTAATTATTCTTTCTTCCATTTCCATAAGTATCTTATCCAACTCTGAACTTCCTAAGTTAAAACTGTATTCCCTTTTATCTTTTTCATATCTTGATTGTATTTGCAATTGTGAAAACCATCCCATAACAAACCCTTGTTTTTCTAATTCTTGTTTTTGTTTTAGTTCCCTCCTTTCTGTTAAAATATCTTTGTATCTAATAATATTTATCATGCTACTAATATTTGGATGTGTCAATGCTTCCATTGTTGAAAGCCACATTGGTATTTCTATATAATGTTTCCTTTTCACTCTTTCCCATATTGTTAGTAATCAATTCCTTACATAATGTCCTTGAAAATAGCCATGTGCCTTACTTTTACCATACCACAAAAAAGCATGCCAACCCAGTTGTAAATCATGACCCTACAATGTCAATAATCTTATATTTCTCAATAAGATCCATTCTTTCATCCAAGTTAGTCCCGCTGCCTGATAATACAATTCCCAGTTTGGTAATCCAAATCCACCTCAAATTCTTGCATCTTGCAGTATTTTTATATTCTTGCTATTTTCCCTTGCCATACATATTTCCCCACTATTTTGTTCATACTTTCAAAGTATTTTTTCTCTAAATTTATCGTTATTGTTTGGAATAGGTATAGCAATCTTGGTAATATATTCATCTTTACTACTGCTATCCTTCCCATTAATGATAATTGTAGGTTTTCCATCTTTCCAGATCTATTTCTATTTGTTTTCTCACCTTATAATAGTTATTGTCCTTTAGTGTTATACACCTTGAGGTCAACTGGATACTCAAATATTTCACTTTTTTCACCACCTGTATGTCCAGTTTCCCCATCAACTCTCTTTTCTGTTTTTCTGTCATATTTTTCACCAAAACAACTTTTTAAATGTGACTGGACAAATGGGAGATAGCAGAGGGGGATGGAATGAGAAAGTTAACTGGGAAGCTTTCATGCGCAAAACCTCAGTTCTAGCTTTGGTCAATTTTAACTATTTGACTTTTAGTAAAAGTATTATTTTCACTACATATGGAATTGAGAGTCTTAATTTCCCAGAAGATCAAGCTGGGGCAGGGCTGACATTAGCAATACACATCATTGTGTAATTGCCATGCAAAAAGCTTTGTTTTAGGGGACTGGTTTTGCTCCACAATGAATTTTGGAATTAATTTTTCACTACATTTGAGGATGGGTTTATTTTGAGTTTGAGTTGGCTTCTAGTTTTTTTCATTTACTGAGTGATAAGTCATTCTTTTTCTTCAGGCCCATAAACTGCTCACATTCTAGTATTGCCTATTCATTCTCTTATTTATTTCAGGAGATCTGCATATAATTTAATGCAACAGTATACTATAAATGCTGGAAAACCTATTAAGCAAAAAGAATTATATTTTTAAAAATCTTGTTCACAAATGTGTTCTTTTTTATGCTGCTAAAGATCTTGCTCTTTTCTTGTCACATGGGCTGTATTATAATTGAACAAGTTTAGTAACTTGCATGCTCGCTATAATGTAACGTTATGGTTTTATGCAGATTTATAGTTTTTATTTCTTTTTGTATGCTGTTTTGAACCATAGTGCAATTGAAAAAAATAAGTTAAAAATCAATCAAAGCATATCCATATTACATATATGGAAAAACAAAAGAAAAACAGTGTATTCATCTTTGGAATAAAATAACTTTTTTCCCAGTGTCTCCATAGAAAGATCTTGCAACAGGTATTGGTATGCGGTGTATATTTTAATTGAATGAATGAGAGCTATGCTTTGATAAGAACAAATGAAATAAAGTTAATGACCCTTTAATCACGTATGTCATCAGAAAGTAATAGCTATCTTTTCTTCCATATCACTTGGTGTGATACGTATTATTTCTGTGGATATCAGGTTAATTTTATTTTACTGTACTCAATCAGGCATATTGTCATAAAGCCATAATAAAAACAATGGAAAAGACAACAATCTTTTTTTCTCTTCTTCTTCTTCTCCTCTCCAAGTATTATCTAAAGGAAAATTAACATGTAGGACTAGGGAGAAGGTAGGTAGCAGAAGTTAGTTGCTCCCGCTTGGGCCTGGATAGGGTGAACCACTAGTGGCACGCATGCAAACTGGTAGTTAAAAAAATGGATACCCACCACTGGTAGGTAGGTTAGGTAGGTAGATAGGGAGGGAGGGAGGGAGGAAGGAAGGAAGAAAGGATAATTATATACAATAAGTAAAAAAGAAACTACTAACATGGACAGTATTTCTAAGAAAAGAGGGAAGAGTTATTGAGACAACTGTGTTTTCTGAGAGCAGTGTATTTGGTTATTAGTTATATTGATTAAACATGCTGTGATCATTTATGGAGATTCTCAGTCATCCAGGTCATGGTTATCTCAAAGGTGCTTCTTCAAAAAGCAACTGGGCTTTGTTTTTCCTTCTTTGGTTATTAGGAAACTTCTTGGATGAGAAGTGAAATGTCTTCAAGGAAAAAACAAGTCCAGTTACCTTTTGAAGAAGCACCTTTGGGACGTGCCTGAGATCTTGCCTTGTTATTCGATTAGCTTGTCCTGCCCTGCAAAGATATCCATATCCAGGGTATGGGCAAAGATGATGGCCATGATAGTGCAATTGAAACTGTGTCCATTTTTATCTGATGCACATCAATACCCTTGATTGCATCATTTTGGCTACCATCTTGCCTTTTTTTGACCACATTATGCAAATAACTGTGCCTGCATATCAGTGGTGGTATGGGTGGTGTCTGCTGGGAGCACCAGGTACCATTCTGGTACGGTGCTCCGGAGGGCCCACCCATCCACCCGCGCTCCTTACCGGTATTTGAAGTTTTCGGGGCTTACGCGCAGGGAGCGTCTCAGGCAGTAAATATGCATGTGTGTGCTGCACATGTGTGCGCGCACCTTGTGCATGTTCATGTGGTGGACGCCTGGCCCAGTTGCACCGTATCGGTTGCACTGGGATCCGGAACTCACCACTACTGCATATATATGCTGAAATTCCTGGAATTGGAAATCATTGGATCCTCTGGAATTAGTTCTTCCAGAAATTTCAATAAAATCAACCAAAGAAAACTCTTGACTTTAATATCTTTTGTTTGATCAATAGAAAAGACACAACTAAATACAATTGCTTCTTATAGCATTTTGAATGTGTCATATAGATCTTACAATGAGATCATCTAATTTCCTTCTGACACTTGTCTAGAATGACTGACTACTGCTCTGTGAGTTTCTGATTTTGATCAATTATTCTATAAAAATACATGGACATCTGCATAAGATGTAAGGTTATGGAAGTATTCGTGTATGATTAAAACAAATCAAGAAAAAGCTGCTTGTTATTTGTTTACCTTTTAAGCATTGACCAGGAAGCACAACTTATTTACGGGTGAAAGCTCAGAAAAAGATTTACACTCCCCAAGTAGCCAAATGATAGGAAATACCATTGTCTTTTTCTTATAGAATTTTATGGGATCCACTGAACTAATTTGCAAACATTTGTTTTGGGCTCCCCCCCCCCCAATCCTCTTTTGATTCACCTTTGAGACTACTGGAAGCATTTATTTATTTAGAAATTTTATATGGCTGCCCACTCACTCTCTGTAACTCTGGACAGCTTAAAAAATTTAAAGTCTGTATACAACAATAACAAATAATACCCTCCACTGTTAATTGTTCTCCTTAGCTCTAGGTCAGTGATGGTTAACCTTTTTGGCCCCAAGTGCCGAAACCGGCACGCAAGCCAGAGCACCACAACTCGGGAGAAGCTAGGCGGTGCACATGCGCACAGCAGCCAGCTGCACTTCTGGGTTCCATTGCACACACCAAGACCAGCTGGCTGGTGTGCATGCTCATGCCGGAACCCAGAAGACAGCAGCTGGCTTCAGTGCGCATGCATGCCAGACTAGCTGTCCAGCATGCATGTGTGTGATGGAACCCAGAAGAGCGTGCTCAAAGAGAGGGCTCTGCATGCCACCTCTGGCACACGTGTCATAGGTTTGCCATCTAGGTTCTAGGTTGTTTTTCTCCTTGATTAATTTCCATCCACTTTTTCTTGTCTTGCCTTCTGATGCTTTGAAAATTAACCCTCTCTCCTTTGTGGTATCCCCTCAACTATTGGAATACGACTATTATGTCAACTGTAGTCCTTTTTTTCACTAGATTGGGCAAACCCAATTCCTGTAATCATTCTTCATATAGTCCTCTATTCCCACTAATCTTTGTTGCTCTTCTCTGCACTCTTTCCAGAATTTTCAATTCAGTGAAAAAAGAAATATTTGAGGAAAGGGAAATAACTTACTAAACCATATTATTATATAAGTACTAAGGGAGTCTAATAATATTAGGCTTTCCAGGCAGTTCTCTTTGTTTATCTCATATTCTTACCAATCCCTTTATTTTGGACAATTTATCATTTAATTGAATGAGAAATTCCCTGCATTTTCCATTTGCCATTATCTCTATCTCTATCTCTATCTCTATCTCTATCTCTATCTCTATCTCTATCTCTATCTCTATCTCTATCTCTATCTCTATCTCTATCTCTATCTCTATCTCTATCTCTATCTCTATCTATATCTATATCTATATCTATATCTATATCTATATCTATATCTATATCTATATCTATCTATCTATCTATCTATCTATCTATCTATCTAGATAGATAGATAGAGATAGAGATAGAGATAGAGATAGAGATAGAGATAGAGATAGAGATAGAGATAGAGATAGATAGATAGATAGATAGATAGATAGATAGATAGATAGATAGATAGATAGATAGATAGATAGAGATAGAGATAGAGATAGAGATAGAGATAGAGATATATAGATATATAGATATATAGATATATAGATATAGATATAGATATAGATATAGATATAGATATAGATATAGATATAGATAGAGATAGAGATAGAGATAGAGATAGAGATAGAGATAGAGATAGAGATAGAGATAGAGATAGAGATATATGCATGTGCTTGTTGCTGACACCTTCATTTTTTGCAAAAAGCCCATATAAGTCAAAGGATTTTTGCATTTTATTTTTTCACAAGCACATATATTTTTACATCATTTCTCCTTAGCAACTACCATCACAGAATGCAAAGAAATGCAAATTAAGATATTTTGGATGGTGTTTTATTTCAAAAGTGTGAAATGGGAATGTTGGGTTACACATATGTAGAATAAACAGTTTTTTTTCCACATCCGAAGTGTTTTACCATATGTGAAAACTTAATTCTCTTCTTGTGCCTGGGCAATCTGACATAGACTCCAATAATATTAATATTTCTGCAAGCATAGCAGCAAAGAAACAAGTGGGAAGGTGTGATGGGAAGGAAATACAATTTGAAGATGCTGAAAATAGCAGCCCATTCACCCTCCCCATCCTTTTATTACACCAGAAAGCCTTAATATCCTAAAGCCTCATACAATCTTCAGAGATGTTTTTGGAACTGAATCAATGAGAAGGACGTGAACAGAAAATTATAACCATTTAGAGGAACATTAGACGAGAGGAAATTGGATTTACTTGGCATAGTTTTCCCTTGTCAAAGGAATGCACAGAGAACAAATGAGTCCTGTGCCTGCTGAGCATTCCAACTTTGGCTTTTAAAATCAGTTTATCAAAAAGAAGTAAGAACACATTTTAAATATATGGTCTTTGGGTTTGGGTATTAGTCATTTAGCATAAAAGAAGTAATTTTTAGATGGATTACCACACGAGGGTTCAAAATCAATATATACTTGAGCAGAAATATGTAGGTATATGTTGATAAATCAAGGATATTAAAGCAGAATATTCCATTCAGGGGGAATGTGGGTACAGATAGAGTTTCAAATTAAAGTTTCATGTTATGGCTCTCAGATTGGACAACTGGGGAAACTAACCAGATAATCAAGATACACATTTATACAGAAACTGATGATCATTTGCATACAATAAATTTGCACACACAAGTGTGTGTGCGCGCGCGTGTGTGCGCACACACACACACACACACACACACACACTTCAAACTACAATTTTGATAAAGCTCAATAACTTTAACAATTTGTGAGCCAATATTCCTAAAGTTTTTGTTGTCATTTATTATTTATGGCAGCTCTTTTTACAGTAAACAGTTTGCTTTTCATTTTATTTCCACTTTTTGGCCATTAGTGCTTTACCTCTTGATCAGGAGTTCTGGGATTTCTTCCTTCTTTCATTTTCTTATCTAATAGGTTCCATGCCCTGGAATTGCTTAGAAAGCCCTGCACTAAATCATCTCCAACTGATGGCTCTCCAGAATGCTCTGGTATTTTTCGAACACTATTCTCCTGCTTACGACTTTTTAACATCAGCAAATTTCACCTAATGTTCAGCTTGAATATATGTTGAGTCCAAAACATTTGTTTGGAACAGTCTAGATCAGGGGTCCCCAAGCTTGACAACTTTAAGACTTGTGGACTTCAACTCCCAGAATTCTCCAACCAGCTATACTATGCTGGCTGGAGAATTCCGGGAGTTGAAGTCCACAAGTCTTAAAGTTGCCAAGTTTGAAGATCTCTGGTCTAGATCTACCATATCTGGGTTGCAAAACTCCAGATATCCAACAGATGGCAGAAGAGACACACAAAACTCTTAACTCGTCCCATCTAATGGCCATTCAGACTTTTGCAGCCCAGATTTAGTGACCTAATGACAAATATTCTATAGTCATGAATCTATCTGCTTAATCAAACTGCTTTTAATCACTGAATGACCCAGTGATGTGCTCGCTTGTGCTATGTGAAATCCAAAGCATTTCTTTCAAAATAACTTTGAAGAGTGCACACTCCTCATAAAGGCATGCTGACCAGCCTCCTCCCCATTTGAAACTTTATGGCATCTAGCAAATACCTGCTAGATATCTTGATCTTTGAGATATCAGAAAAAATGAAAATGGCCGTAAAGTCAAATGGTGACTAAAGATTAAGATCACCTCTATCCAATTCCAGCAGAGTGATTTACAATTTTGACTAGCAATGTTTCACATGCCTTAATTCGCCAAGATAACTGTGTAGTTCGTTCCCACTTGTAATGTTCTTTTTCATGCTTTCAATATGGTTTTGTTTTGCTTTTATGAAACTATAATCACCCTTGTCATTTCTACAGTTGTGAATTATTACTCTGATGACTTGTATTAGAATTTCTCTACTGAATCTCTGCAAGTAGCATTTTATGTTTAATATAAAACACAGTTAAGTATTGGTAACATTAAGCAGTATGTGTGAGTGATATTTAGCTGCTAAAAGCAGTATCACATGTGACAATGGTGCTTATAAGTTTCTGAAGTGCTAAAATTATGGTGTGAGAAGTGGCTATTGTAACTAGTGTGTGTGAGGATATTGCTGAACAGCACATTACTTCCCTACACAGCAACTGTGCTCATAAATGTAAAGAGTGGAGAGACACAATTTAAGTTGACATTACTTCCTAGTGTGTATATTTATTAACAGCACTTACATCGTGAAGTCTTTTTATTCTGAGCAACTTAGATGCACTATTGATGTCCTGGTCACTATTATAGAGACATTGAATATTAGCACAGAAAAGTTCTTTAATACCGGTACTAGTCAACTCATTTTAGCTGTTCCTTATTCTGTTTGTATAAAAACTACTATTTTTATATCCCAAGTTCCATAATGTAGAGCAGCCTACCATCCAATATGAATAGTAAAATTTAGTTGAGTAATTGGTTATAATGTCAATTTTAATTGCTTACAAATAGAGGGCACCCAGGCAGCATCTATCTTGATTGGCTAGATTTTAAGCAGCAGCACTGAGGATTCGTTAGAAACAGGTGTCTAATCCATCATGGCTATTTTATACTACAAATGTGGCAAATCCTTTGCACGGCTTAACCCTTTGCATTTTAGTATTAAATTGACTTCAGGCCTCACAGTTTATGGACTGATATTTTAGTATATAGTTAGGCCATGTGTAATTGACAGATTGGATTTTAACATAGATTTTATCTGTTATTATTTTATTCTGGAATTTTTAATTGAATATTTCCTGAGTGTTTTTATTTGTTCTGATCTGTGGTCTGAACTAAACTGAAACTACCTTGAGTATATATATATTTACCTTTAATATATGATAACCATTTGCAGTATGCCATTTGTGGCTGAGTTCTTATTGCAATACATGCACTGAGTTGGATAAGTGATAATGATAACCTAAACACAGAATAGGTGCTACTGAAGAAGAAATATAATATAGAAGCTTAGAACCTTTTATATTGCTGTCAGAAATAATCAAACATCTGGCCTATATTTCAAATGGCATAATTATTAAATTCTGTAAATTACAGCAAAGTTTTATATTGAAACAGATACCTCATTGATTATTTATTTCTATAGATTCTCAGTAAAAAATTCTTTTCATTCTAGCCATGGAGAAAACTATTTTCACAAGAAACCTGTATTTAAATATTTATGTCTCAGCAGTGTTTCCTTCATATGCCTCCTTTGGATCTTTTAGCACTGCACCAATGTAACCTAATATATAACTTTTTAAAAGTAAGAACAGTATATTTTCTGTATTATGCAGTTGCACTATTTTGCATGGGTAATTAAACACCATCTTTATATAAATTTTAAAAAGAGATATGACTGCATTGAGACTTAAAGGTTAATGGTTTGTTCTTTTCATTTCTTTTCACTTATTTAAAATGAAGGTGTTTTACTTGGGTCAAAAAAATGCTCCCATGTTGAGAATGTTTCTTCTTCAACCAATCTTAAAATCTCCCTAAAATGGAAATTCTTTGTAGGTGAAATGGAAAGTCTGCAAATCAGCTTTTCTGATGTTGGCAAGTGCAACTATACTAAGAAGTCTGAGTATATTAAAACTGGTGATTGAATGTTTAGGTTCGGTTGCATTTTATATTCCATAAGCTGCAAAGCCTTGGCACTGTAGGACATTCTTTTTGAATTTATCTGAGTTGAGTTGCTCATGCTTCCACTCTGTCATATTTAGGAGATTTGGGAATAATGAATAACTCATTTTGCCATTTCTCCATTTATGAATTACTAGAAAACCCTGTAACTCATTGGGACATTTTTTGAGAGAAAGAAGCAGTCTGATATGACCAGAATGAACTTTAAATATTAGGTTGATCACATTTTTATTTATCTTATTGCCAGATGGTCCTATGATCATCTAAGAAGAGTATCATAAATAGGACAATAATTGTAGTGACAAACAAACTTCAGTAATAAGTCAATATTTATCTAAACAGATAAACAGAATGATCACAGGTGGGCAAAAAGTAGTGGGAGTGACATCTAACTTCCTACTGACTTCCCTATTGACTTTGCTTGTGGGAAATTGGCAAGGAGCTTCAGAAATCAATACTGAATGTGGGAATCCTTCAATGGCCACCACTATGCGAATAAAATTGGTCTGAACATTGTGTAAATTTCAATTCCATAGGAGTAATAGGTCCCCGGTTTATTACACATTTTTTAAGTTAGCAGGTTTTAGATACCTTGGTTAAAATATTGTTGTATTATAATGTAATCAGGAGTATTACAGTATAAGGAATCATGGTGGTGCAGTGATTAGAAGGTAGTATTGCAGGCTGACTCTGCCAACTGCCAGGAGTTCAGTCCTGACCAGCTCAAGGTTGACTCATCCTTCCATCCTTCCAAGGTCACTAAAATGAGTACTCATATTATTGGGGAAAATACGCTGATTTTCTAAATCGCTTAGAGAAGGCATATAAGTGCTATTGCTATAATGCAGTGATGGCTAAACTTTTGGGGACCAAGTGCCCAAATGGCAACCCAAAATCCACTTATTTATCGCAAAGTGCCAATATGGCAATTTAACCTGAATAATAAGGTTTTACTACCAGTGGTGGGATTCAAATAATTTAACAACTGGTTCTGCCTAATAATTGAGAGGGGGTGTGGCTGGGGGTGCCATGTTACTGAGTGGGCATGGCCCACTCTACATCACTCATGTGGATGGTGGAGGGAATCCACCCCAACTCCCCCCAGAGTTGGAGAGGCAATCCAGGGGTCTCCAGGAGGAAAGAAAGAAAGATCCAATGTGTGAGAGAGAAAGGTGGGAGAGGGAGGGAGAAGGAGAGGGAGGGAGAGAGAGAAAGAGAGAGACAGAAAGCACACCACCAGCAGCCCTGATTTAACTCTCCGAGATTGGATAGGATCTCTCCCTCTCCCTCTCCCCCTGTCTCTCCCTCCCTTCCTCCATTCTGCAGATGCCTCTCACTCACCCCTTTGCCTGGCTTCCCTCCTCCATGGTCTCCTCAGTTCTCACTCACATTCTCCCTCCCCAGTCTAGCTTGACACAGGCCACAGCACAGCTCACATTGCCCTTTCCAAGCCCACTGTTGGTGAATCTGGGCCCTGGTGAGGGCTGACTTTTTGCGTAGCTTTATCCGGCTGTTAGGTGGGAAATGGACGGGGGCCTGGGGAGGAAGCCTGTGTGCTAACTATGTGCTAACACTGCTGTTCCCTTCTCATGGGATCGCCCAGCAGCAGGAATGGAGAGGGAGAAGCGGGAGTGATGGCCACTAGCATTGAGGGCAGAGTGCCAGATAGCAACAGGAGCTCACAGGAATGCCAACCCCTTCTCTCTCTCTGTTCCCACTGCTGGGTGATCCTGTGTGAAGAAGGGGGCTAGCAGAGAGGGGAGAGTGTGAGGTTGTTGCTTCTGGGATGAGGAGACCCAGGAAGCATCTGGGTCTGGCTCATCCGGCTTCTCTTTCTCTCGTAGCCAGCTTTTCCAGTCTAGCTTGATGCAGGCTTCCTCCCCCATTTTCTCCCTGACAGCCGACAAAGCTAGGCAAAAAGCCAGCCCTCACCAGTGCCCAGCTTCACTGTCAGCAGGCTCGAAAAGGGAAATGTGATCTGCACATCAAGCTAGACTGGAGCACATCTGCACTTGTGATCTGCACATCAAGCTAGACTGGAGATGGAGAGAGTGCAAGTGAGCCAGTGGTGCTTCCCTCCAGCCTTCGCCCAAAGCCCCATGCTGCACCAGGAGGCTTAAGTTGGAATTTCTTCCACCCTCCAACCCGCATGTACCTTGGCAATGAGACTGTTTCTCTCTGCCCCCTTTTCCTATTTTGTCTTCTGGATCAATGCAGGGGGACGAACCTAGCTTTGCTGCCCACTCAATCATTTCCAACTCCCGAGATCTTTTTCTTTCACGAGAAGTTGGAATTGATTGAGTGAAATGTGATTGGAGCTTGACTGTGACAACTGCATGTGTGCCCACAGAGAGGGCAAGCCATAGGTTCACCATCATGGCTATAATGGGTTATAATCCAGTCTTTCCGACCTGGAATCTGACAATGTTGCTCAGCTGAGCATATGCTTTAGAATGGTCAGCCTGAGAAAACAGGGAGCCAGAATTCAGTGGAAGATGATCAGTCATAGGCATCTCTTGTTTAGTTGAAGCAGTAGGATGACAAGGCATAACCCCCAAGCCTCAAGTCTAGGTGAGTCCAGAGACAAGCGGAGCAATGTTCCTCAATGAGATTTCTCATTAAGCAAAGGGTGAGCCATGTGTAAGTGTAGCTAGCTGGCTCCAGAGATTTAGATAGCTCTTTTACTTCCAGTCTTTGTTGGAGGTAACCGTTTGATTTTCCAGTTCTTGCACCTTGTTTCTGCTTCTTGTTTGTGATTCTTGACCATTGGACCAGCTGTCTACTTAATTTGGCATCCTGTGACTCTTGGAATGTATTTGGATTGCACTATTGTTTCTTAGACTGTATTTGGCTCTCTTGAATTGAGCTCTCTTGTTAAACATTTGATTCACTTTGTTGTCTGCTGTTATCTGCCTAAAATTGTAGTAAATCTGTCAGCTTTGAATGACATATTTCTGTGTCCATATCAACAACCTTGAAACAAAACATAATGCATTGTTGGGGCTAACTTGAAGAGACAAACAAACAGATAAACACCATGAGAGTTTTAGTACTATGTAGTTTAGATCTTGTTGAATTATTCATTTATTACAAATGTCCTGTACTTAATTTCTTTCTAAGGTGTATATATGGTTCTGAGTTGTTTTCATGGTATGTTTGCCTTGAATTTGTTTTTTTTTAATCTATAACCTATAATCTATTATGTTTAGCATTTGAAAGGCCATTTAAGTCATCAAGTCCAACTTTGGATGCCACATACTGAAAGTACATTCTGAAAAAGAATATCCAATCTTGACTGTCCAACCCAATACTACTGAAAAAGAAAAAAATGAAATCCAAGAAGAAACCAGCATAGCCCGAATCTGCAAAGGTGAAGTCAGGAAAGCACAGCTGAAAATGAATAAATACTTGCAACAAAAGTCAAAGATAATAAAAAAAGTTTCTTTCAACATATAAATAACAAGAAAAAAGTCAAGGAAACAGTCGGTCCTCTAAAGCAGTGGTCTCCAACCTTGGCAACTTTAAGACCTGTGGAATTCAACTCCCAGAGTTCCTCAGCCAGCAAGTCTTAAAGTTGCCAAGGTTGGAGACCACTGCTCTAAAGAGAGAAAATATCAAGGAAGTAACAGGCAGCAGAGAGAAAACAGAGCTGCTTAACTCATTCTTTGCATCAGTCTTCATACAAAAAGAAATTATAGCTCAACCTACCAAAACATAATTGTAAAAGACTAGAAATAAAAAATGTAAAAAGCAATAAAATGGTAAAAGAACACTTGTCTGATCTTGATGAATATAAATCACCAGGGCTTTATGGACAACATCCCAGAGTTCTGAAGGACATGGCAGATGTTATCTCTGAACCATTATACCATATCTTTCAAAAATCCTGGAGCATTGGGGAACTACCAGAGAAATGGAAAAGAGCTGATGTGGTTCCCATCTTCAAAAAAAAGTGGGCAGAAACCAGACCCAGGAAACTACAGACCAATCAGCCTAACATCAATACCTGGGAAAATACTGGAAAAAATAATCAGAAAACAGATCTGCAAAGATCTAGGAACCAGTGGTAGGTTTCCATTTTTTTTACTACTGGTTCATTTGTGCGCTCATGCACTTGTGCATGTGTGTGCACGTGTGATGATTCTGCGCATGCACAGAAGCATCCAGACAGGTGGGCAGAGCTACTGCTGGTTCGCCCAATCTGGGCCGAACCAGGAGCAACCCACCTCTGCTAGGAACAAATAAAGTTATACCTAGAAGCCAAAATGGGTTTGTTAAAAGCAGATCATTCCAAACTAATCTTATTTCATTCTTTGACAAAGTGACTAAATTAATAGACCCGCAAAATGCTGTGGACATAATATACTTAGACTTCAGTAAGGCATTTGACAAAATAGTCCACAACTTACTTCTTGGTAAGCTAGAAAAAGTGGGATAGATAGTATCACCACCTGATGGATTTGTAACTTGCTGATAAACGAATAGCCCTTAATGGTACTAATTGTACTACATCTAAATGAGAGAAGTTAGTAATAGGGAACCACAAGATTCTGTCTTAGGTCCAGAACTCTTCAATATCTTTGTAAATGACTTAGATGAGGGAATAGAGGGGGAACTCATTAAATTTGCAGATTACACTAAACTGGGAGGAATAGCCAACACTCCAGAAGACAAGCTCGGGATCCAAAAAGATCTTGACAGACTTGAACAATGGGCCCTATCCAATAACATAGAATTTAATGTGGTCAAAAAATTTACATCTAGGCAGGAAAAACCAAAGATACAAATTCAGGTTAGGTGAAATCTAGCGCAAAAACAGTAACTGTGAGAGGGACCTTGTAGTCCTACTGGATGATCACTTAAACATGAACCAGAAGTGTGTGGCAGCAGCCAAAAAAGCTAATACGATCCTTGGTTGTATAAACAGAGGCATAGAATCACAATCATATGAATCTTAAAACTACTTAATAAAGCCTTAGTAAGACCACACATGGAATACTGCATCTAATTATGGACATCACATTACAAAAAAAGATGTTGAGACTTTGGAAAAAGTGCAAAGAAGAGCAACTAAGATGATTAAAGGCCTGGAGATAAAAATATATGAAGAATGGCTGTAGGAATTGGGTATGGCCAGTCTAGAGAAAAGAAGGACTAGGGGTGACATGATAGCAGTATTCCAGTATTGAGACGCTACCACAAAGCACCAGAAGGCAAGACAAGAAACAATGCATGCAAACTAATCAAGGAGAGAAGCAACCTGCAATTAAGGACAAACTTCCTAATGTGAGAACAATTAACCAGTGGAACAGCTTGTAGAAGTTGTAGGTGCTTTATCATTGCTTTTTTTTTTTTTTAAAGAAAAGACTATCTGTATGAAATGACGTAGGGTCTCCTGCTTGAGCAGGGATTTGGACTAGAAGACCTTCAAGGTCCTTTCCAGCTATATTCTGGTTGACTGGTTGACTGAATCCATCATTAAAGGGAAGCCTACCACCACTCTGAGTAGTTGATTCCACTATTCTACTAGGATTTTTTTCGTAAAAGTTCAAATAGGATCTATGTTTCTATTAATTCAATTCAATGTATGTTTTCTCTTGTATCTTTAAATATTCCTAATTCTCTCTCCCTCTCCCTCCCTTTCTCCCTCCCTCCCTCTCCTATTAAGTCAGTTCTGAACTCAATAATTTAATTTAATATCAGTCAGGTTAGTATTTAATAAAAAGTCAGTTTGATTGAGTGGTTAAGGCACTATGCTTAAAAACTAGGAAACTCTGAATTCTAGTCCTGCTTTAAGCATGAAAGCCATTTGACTTTGGACTAGCCCTGTGATGGTGCACCTATGGCATGTGTGCACTGGCCAGCTGACTTCTGCCTTCTTTTGAGGCCATTTTTGCTCTCCAGAGGCTTCCTTGAAGCCTTCGGAGAGTGAAAAACCGGACCTATAGCCAAACTGGAAGTTTGGGAACAGACTTCTGGTTTGTCCATAGGTCTGTTTTTCGCCCTCCAAAGCCTTCAGAGAAGCCTCCTGAAGGCCCCTGAAGGCTCCAGAGGGCGAAAAACGGACCTACAGACAAACTGGAAGTCACAATTCCCGAACCTCTGGGTTCCCTGTGGATCCGTTTTTCACCCTCTGGAGCCTTCAGGGGCCTTCAGGAGGCTTTTCTGAAGGCTCCAAAGGGCAAAACCCAGCCCTATGAGCAATGACTTCCGGTTTGTCCATAGGTCCATTTTTCACCCTCTGGAGCCTTCCGGGGAGCTCATGAGGCCTCCGGAG
Organism: Thamnophis sirtalis; assembly: GCF_051295495.1. Classification (NCBI taxonomy): domain Eukaryota; kingdom Metazoa; phylum Chordata; class Lepidosauria; order Squamata; family Natricidae; genus Thamnophis; species Thamnophis sirtalis. The sequence goes on along the minus strand of NW_028261389.1, from coordinate 44,771,981 downwards.
GGCATTAGGTGGGGGGTATTTTCACCCTCCCCAGGCTCCTAGAAAGCCTCTGGAGCCTGGGGAGTACAAAAGCGGGGTGGGTTGTCACTGGTAGCACACTGGAGAGAGTGTCACATGCATAAGATTATGGGTGTGGCATGCCTGTGCACAATCCCCCTGCACTCCCCCTGCTTTTGGCATGGGAGCCAAAAAAGTTTCTCCATCACTGGGCTAGTCACTGTTTCTTAGATCAAGTCATGTTACAGGGTTGTATGTTGAAAAAATAGGAAGAGAAATAAGTATTCAGTATATTCACAGACTTGAGTTATTTATAAAAATAATAAAGGTGGGATAAAAAATGTAAAATAAGATGTAATAAATAAAATAATATTAAATAATTGAGAACAATTGAATCAATATTTGAGGCAATATGGTTTATGCATTATGCTAAATTTAAATTGTTTGGTTCTCATTTGAAATTAGCTATTTGGCTTGTTTGAACTGCTATTTTTACTTTATGTATAAATCTTGTGAAAGCAAACATGTTTTAATGGAATTTATTAATCCAGATAATATATACTATTATACTAGCCTGAGATAATGCCTTAAAGTTTCAGGAAAATCTTGATATATATTAAATGCACATAGATTTGTGTGATTTTTCCTTGAAAAATGAACAAGAATGACGTAAAATATAAATTCAATCCACATTAAGGTGTATTCACATAACTAATTAACTTTGCCGAATAGGCCAAAATGCTTTGTAGATCAGTTTCTTTTATGCCATATTTCAACATTTTTTTGTTTCATGCACCTTTGATTAATTACAGAGACTTTATGGTTTTTAAATCTGAGATAACTGAAAGCCAGGCTAGATGCATATTGGAATTGTCTGCCCCATCAAGCATCCTGAGGATGACATATCAGCAATCACTTAGCTTTATTTAAGAAGGCAGAGCAAGAAGCATTGTTTAGACAAGGAAAGCCAGAGAAACAATTTAGAACACTGGAAGAAAAAAAATAAGAAAGATGATTGGCTCAAGGTAGCAATCTGTCTATATAATCTGCCTAATGAGGGAGACAAGTGCTAAACTATTTGGAATTTATGTGAATAAATGATTCATGAAAAAGTATGTCATTTTAACATTGAATGGAGCTGAGAGCTAGATAAAATCAGTGAAAAGAAGGCAAACAAAACCTGGCTTCTCTTTTTCTTTAATTTTGACAATTCAGAAAACACAGTCCATTCAGACTACTCCAAACTTAATTGACATCAGATAAAAGACTTCATTCTGCTGTTTGACAGTCAAGCTTTGGTTACATCTAATAGCAGAGCTAATGCACATTATTAATTTTTTGAAAACATGCTTTAAAAAGTTATCTTTATTAGTCTGTTCCATCTAAAACTAGGCAAGCTATAGTAAATGTGGAAAAAATGAAATGAGGCAACTTCTGCTGAAAAGGGAATACAGTAAAAGAATGCTACAATTCTGAATCTATTGATTTCTAATTCTGTAGGGTTTCTGCTTAAGTAGACAAGGAAGCTCCCCAATGCAGACAATTACGCTGTAGTTGTGAACACCAGTGATTGTTACTATAATCATCCCAACAGGGAATAATACAAGTGCTACTTTTGGGGATGATACAATCCAAATTGCCCCTGAAAGTTGGTTTATCACACCTAGGATTTTCTAACGTATTTTTAGACTTTGTTACTTATATTTTATAGCTTAACCAAAGTAAGCAAGAAAGGGTGTGTCAAATAGATGGTATCTTTTTTTAAAATGGATTTCTAGAAGAGAAGGGAGATGGAGAGCCAGAAAATAGAATGAAAATTATTTTAGACATGCCTATATATATATATTGATTTGCAGTTTTTGTTCTGTTTCATTTTGGGCTGTGAGAGCTCACAATTGCCCCTGAGAACATTCTCTCATCCATATCATATATACCATACCATATCAATTGTTCATAAAAGAAATAAGGGGATACACATCAGGAATTATCTACACAATATCACTGTCTACCTGTCAGACACTGTAAGAATTCTCTAGATACAATTCAGTCCTGGTGAGAATAGTAGTGAGATAATAATCAATTAGTAAATTAAGTGACAGCTAATAGCTCTAGTTACTCAGTCTGTGTGACACCACTATTCTGCAAGTTGCATTGGCTTCTGGTTTGCTTCTGGGTGCAATTCAAGATACTGGTTCTCACTCTTAAAGCTTGGGGCTGGGTTATTATAAGACCATTTCTCCCCAATTACCTGCTTACCAGCAAGAGGGGTACATTTCTAGTACCATTAGTGAAGGAGTGTTGTGCTATCTATTTATTTTAACATCTTTTCAGTAAAGAGCATATCAGTGTATAGAAATATGGCGGAATGTGCATTTGTACCAGGAGAATGAAGTTTTTGCCAACTCAAAATTTTCCAGAAAGAGGCCCAGATTAAGAGTCTACACAGTCCCAAGCCAGAGGTGTTAGGGAAGGAGGTTCAAAGTAACCACATTCTAGAATCTTCTCTTGATGTATAACAAGTAACTTGGAATGTTATGGCTTTAGTATGTCAAGATTCTGTTAGGTGTAAGTAAATAAAGGATGGGCTCAATGGGATCACACTGTCTCACCTCTGGACTTAAGCATGAGAAGCAAATAGTCTACAAAACAGAGAAAAGGAACCATGCCCTGACAATTGTTCTGGGTATGTTTTTAAGTTTGGGTTACTCCCACTTGCATAAGCACTGACTGATTAAAAGCATATTTAATGTATTTTTCCTGCCATCTATGTAATAAATACCATTGAAATAAATGCATCTTCTTTTTTATTTTTATATTTTCCTTGCGTGCAGTATCTAATTTTGAAAGTACCCCCATTACCGAAGAATGTAGTGTTTTGATAGGACATAAATTGTTCTGTTTTATGGTTTGCCCTGTAAGAACTACATGCTTCTCTACATGGATTAGAGTGCTGCAGAAAGCTTCTTTAATAGCCACTATATGGGCAGAAACTGACCAAATGTCAGGTTTGATTTAGCCTAGCCTGGTTTTTCAAATATGCCTTTCTGCCCTCAAAATAAGTGAAAAATTGCTCATTAAATCTGCAAAAAGATTCTTAGGCTGACCCACTTTTTGACCTATTCAGAGTTCAAATGTGTAGTGTTGACAATGTCAATTAGGGGTGTATTTCAAAGGAAACTCTGTGGAATTTAGCCTGGTAGCATCCATTAGGATGAAATCTCCACGCACTCAGATGTGAACTTATGAGCACAGGCTCTGGCAGAAAGAGAGAAGGAGTGAGCTGGCTCTTAAAAGAATCTCTACGTATATTCAAGGATTTTCCTTTGTGGAATTTCTATCTAAAATTCATGTTTCTAATTTTTCAGATTTTTCAACAGCTAATTCTGTCTCCTCTCATATTTACTTGATGCTTTCCTCAAAGCTGTGCAAAGCTGGGGCAAGAATAGATTTCAAAATTATTTTTAAAAATATGTATAGACAAACTTTTAGCAAACAAAGGCAGTTTAGTAGCATATGTAGGGTGACCAGACGTCCCGCATTTGGTGGGACAGACACGCCTTTTCATAATTTTTCCCGCGTCCCAGGCAGTTCTAGAAAAACCCCGCTTCATTTTGGGGCTCGCTCGCTCCCCCACCCATCAGCTGCCGCTAGCTCGCTCATTCGTTCCCCCATCTATTTCTAAAAATCTAAGCCAGCCCAGCCTGCTGCTCACCAATTGGCCTGGACTCCAGCCAATCAGTGAGCTGGCTGGGATGGAAAACTTTAAGCACGCACGCAGCGTGCTTAAAGTTTTTCATCCCAGCCAGCTCACTGATTGGCTGGAGTCTGCTTAGCACGCCGCGTGAGTCGCAGGAGTCTCCATTTCATTTCGCCTTCGCGGCCGTTTGCTTTGTTTTGCTGCTTCAGCTTCACTGGTGAGTAACCGGTGCGAATTAGTAACCTGTGGGGGTTAGTGAAACAGCCGCCGCAGCCCTCCTCCCCTTCCCTGTGTGCGAGAAAGGCACCCGCCCACCCTTGGGCTCTGGGGCAGCACCTACCCAGTGCCGCCGCTGCCGCACTGCTTCCTTCGCACCCCTCCCACCCCTCTGCCTCCTCAGACCTCCATGCAAGAGCAGCGGAGCGAACAAGCGGCCACGGCCGTCATTGCTTTTAAACAAGGCTCTGCTTGCTGCTCATCCCGCTCCTTCTTCCTCCTCCTCCTTCTTCCCTTCCACCCTCAGCAGCAGCAGCAGCAGCCGAGCCAGGAAAGGGGCGCTTTGGCAGGGCTTCCGCAGCGCCCCCAAAGACCTCGCGCAGTGGTCCTTGGCGGTGTTGCAGAAGCCCTGCCAAAGCGCCCCTTTCCCGGCTCGGCAGCTGCAGGGACCGCACCGCCGCTCCTTCTTCCTCCTCCTCCTCCTCCCCCCCTTCTGCCCTCAGCAGCAGCAGCCGAGCCGGGAAAGGTGCACTTTGGCAGGGCTTCTGCAGCGCTGCGGAAGCCCTGCCAAAGCGCACCTTTCCTGGCTTGGCGGCTGCAGGGACCGCGCCGCCGCTTCATCTTCCTCCTCCTCCTCCTCCCCTTCCGCCCTCAGCAGCAGCAGCAGCCACCGAATCGGGAAAGGGGTGCTTTGGCAGGGCTTCCGCAGCACAGCGGAGGCCCTGCCAAAGCGCACCTTTCCCGGCTCGGCGGCTGCAGGGACCGCACCGCCGCTTCATCTTCCTCCTCCTCCTCCTCCTCCTCCCCTTCCACCCTCAGCAGCAGCAGCAGCAGCAGCCGAGCCGGGAAAGGGGCGCTTTGGCAGGGCTTCCGCAGCACTGCAGAAGCCCTGCCAAAGCGCACCTTTCCCAGCTCGGTGGCTGCAGGGACCATGCCTCCGCTTCATCTTCCTCCACCTCCTCCTCCCCTTCTGCCCTCAGCAGCAGCAGCCGAGCCGGGAAAGGGGTGCTTTGGCAGGGCTTCCGCAGCGCCCCAAAGGACCACTGACCTCGCGCCGCCGCTTCTTCTTCTTCCCCGGAGTTCCCAGTTAGCTTGCTTGAAGCTCCGAGGAGGCGGGAGGAGGGTCGCAGGAGTGGAAGTGGGGGGAGGTCTCCCCGGCCGGGAAGAGCTGAGAGGCTGCCAGCCCCTTTCGCAGGAAAATTAACTTTTCTTGGCGAAATCCTGCCCCCCCCCTGCGTGGGTGAGTGGTCGGCTGTCCTCTTCACGTAAGCCGCCCGGAGTTACCTATGTGTGAGGTGGGCTGCCCTATGCATTTGCTGGAGAGAGAGTGAAAAAGAGAGGGAGAAATAATTATATTAATTAGATAGATCAGTGTTTCTCCACCTTGGAGACTTGAAAGTGTGTGGACTTCAACTCCCAGAAAGGGAGTTGGGAGAAAGGGAGAAAGGAGGAGAGAATGAAAGGAAGATGGAGGAAAGAAGAAAGAGGTAAGGAGAGGAGGATGGAAAGGAGAAAAAGAGGAGGAGAGAGGGTAGAAAGGGGAAGAGGAAGAGCAGGAGTAGGAGAAAGGTATGGGAAGAAGGAAGGGGAAGGAGAGGAGGAAGGAGGAAAGTAGAGAAGGGAGGGAGGGAGAAAGGAAAGAGAAAGGAAAGGAAGATGGAAGGGAGAGAAAAGGAAGGAGAGAGGGTAGGAAGGGAAAGAGGAAGAGTAGGAGTAAAGGAGAGGTAAGGGAAGAAGGAAGGGGAAGTAGAGGAGGAAGGAAGAAAGTAGAGAAGGGAGAGAGGGTGAAAAGAAAGAGGTAAGGAGAGGAGGATGGAAAGGAGAGAAAGAGGAGGAGAGAGGGTACGAAGTGGATGAGGAAGAGCAGGAGTAGGAGAAATGTACAGGAAGAAAGAAGGGAAAGGAGAGCAGGAAGGAAGAAAGTAGAGAAGGGAGGAAGGGAGAAAAGAAAGGGAAAATAAGGTGGTGTTATAACAGGAGGAAGGGATGGTAAACAAAGCAACCCAAACTGTATATTATAACCTATTAAATGAAATAATAAATGTATAAGAATGATAAATGTTAAAACACTTGTAACCAAATGACATGCTATATGTGATGATGGGTTTTTTTTCTTTTTGTTTTGTTTTTTGATTTGTTTTTATTGTTGTGGATATGTGTCGTCTATGTAACAAAAAATAAATAAAAAAATTATTTTTAAAAAAAGGTGGAGAAACACTGAGATAGATGATAATGAGATGAGGGAGGGAGAGGGAGAGAGAGAGAGACCATAACTAGATAGACAGATAGGCAGGCAGATAGACGGATGGATAGAGGGAAAGAGAGAGAGATAGGTAGGCAAGCAGATAGATGGATGGAGAAAGAGAGGGGGAAAGAGGGAGAGGGATACCATAACTAAATAGGCAGGCAGATAGACAGACAGACGGATGGACAGATGGATAGAGAGAGAGAGGATGTGTATAATTAAGGTGACCAGACGTCCCTAGCGAGGTCGCGGGCTGGCAGTAACTGCCATGGCCTAGCTCCCCCCCCCCCGGTCAATGGTGTCCCTCTTTACCAATCTGAAAATCTGGTCACCTTAAGCATATGGAAATCAAAGTTAAAACATTTCCCAATCTATAAACTAAGTTTATGGTTTACTTTAAATAATTAATAAAAAAATAATAGCTAGGGTATCAGGAAGGAGCTTTAGGCAAAACCAAAGACTTGAATACGATCAGGCTATTTTTTCTGTTTTCTGAAAACCAAAACAAGGTAGAAAAATCTTTTCTTGGAAAAAGATTTCCTGTCTTGGTTTTCACCATTTCAGATACCTACATTCAAAATTACTACATCAAATGTGACCTGAACAAAAAGGAAGCATTTATAAAATACCTTGCTCACTCTCTTACAGTCATGCCTATGGAGAAATAAAAACTACCCATGTGCCTAGATTTTACACAGAAAGAGGATAGCTAAAATGAAAGGTGGCATCCCAATTCATTTACTAAATGCACATTCTATGCATAAACTGCACACCGTAACAATTAACATTGCCTGTGGAAAATGGAAGATCAAATTTTGATCATCAAAAACAAAGTATTGTTGTGGAGTCCTTAGTCATTAACTAAGCTGAGAGAGCACCAAGGACTCTATAGTTCAACTTTCTTTTATTCAAAGTATTACCATTGTCATTGTTAGACAACATTAAACTGTGAGTGTAATTAGCTTAAGAAAAGTCTCTCCTCACCCCCCCCCCCAGCTAAATTGTAGTTATGGGAGAAGTAATATTTAATAAGGAACACCTAAACAGGGCAATAGGTTGTTCAGAATAAGAAACATGCATTCCAAATTAAAGCCCTCTATAACCTCTGCATGCAGAAAGGTTGCAAAGGAATTCTTCACATCTTTTCTGTTTCAAGAGAAAAAATCTAGAGTGACCATGTTTTTTAGTTCCAGTGACAATATTTCAAATAAATATGTACCTTATTCTCATACTACTTTAGTACCAATCAAAGAAACTTAGGAAACAAAATTTATTTTCATTTTGTGCTGGTGGGATCCAATATATTTATTTGACATGAAGTGTACACTTTGGCTGTGACTGGTCACACCTAATGACTAATTCATTGACTGGAACATGTTCATTGATTGCTCTGTATCTACAGCAGGTCACAAAGTATAAAACAGGAAAATGTGGAAACCTTCAAAATGAGTAAAGAGTAGAGCATATCCACTATGAGGGCAGAAGCTGGTAGGGCCAGAATCAAAGAGCCTCAGACCACATAGGATCTTTATCAATACATATTTTATGGTCCTCTACATCAAAGACCAAGAAATGAATGGCAAAAGAACATTCTACATAAGCGGGAAAGAAAGAGGGGGAGGGAGAGACAGGGGGAGGCAGACAGACAGACAGACAGACAGACAGACAGAAAGACAGACAATTATAGATCATGAATTTGATTATTTGAATATGCAAGTTTGAGCTTCATTTTTAGAGCTTCTTGTATTTGCAATAAAAGCATTATCTGAATTATGACTTTTATTTTTCTCTATATTTTCTCTATTAGCTTATTAGTTCTGGTTAAATTTCTAAAGAGAGATTTCCTGCCATGTCCTAAGGGAAGTTTGGATGCCTACTTGTTTCTCTGCCCAACATCTAATCATGGTATGAGATCCATTAGGTTCTTAATTTGCATGGTAAACGCTGTTTATATGTAAACAATTTTCCTTCAGACTTCCCACCTGGAAAGTTGGAGGTGAGATACAGCAGGGTAATGAACTACATGTGCCATCCCATTCCTATCCAGTATGTCTCTATATGTTCATGTGAATATCTCAAACCTCTGCATTGTATGCCACTTTACAAAAACTTAGCTCCTGCTACTTGCAGAATAGGACAAAAGGAATAAAAAATATTGCCCATGAAATGCTGCTGGTCATCATGAGGAATGCTTGTGAACATATTATATTCTGGCTGTTCTTTAATAGGGCTACTCTAGTCATAAAATCATAGGTAAAATTACTAATGGAAGAACTTATAAATGTTACAAAATTATAATTTCACAAAATATGTTGAATTATGGCACATTTTAATACATTAGCAGATCCAGTGGGAATTATGCATTCATGAGTAATAATTTTAAAATACAACAAATAATTGTTTAGTTGAATTTATAAGCTATTGCTGGAAAGTTTCAATTGGAGAAGGGGGTGATGGTAAGAGAGGGATCAAGGTAAGATCCTGCATGGGATGTACCATCGACAGATAGTTGAGGCTATGACTCCTAAACTAGGAAAGTGGTTCCAACAGATTCCAGGAACGAGGTCAGAATTCTCTGTCCAGAAAAGTGCAGGTAAGATCCTGTTGTGTGTAAGTGTCTTGCTATTGTTCTCTCTCTCTGTGTGTATACGTGTGACGAGAGAGAGATATATTGATTGATTACAGGTGCCATCCAGTACACCTGATTATCATGCTTGTTTTCACAGTGATTTTTTTTAAAAAAAATACATGATTTAGGGTTATTCATGAGTAATGTCCAATTTATTCAGGAATACTTGGTAGTATAGAGGTGTCCAGTCTTAATAGCAGCCTTTTAGTTGCTATGCAAATCCAAGGCTTCCTAAATATTTGCTGAAATATTCATGTGACTATTATGTTTTTATATAAAACTTCTACTGAATCTACCTATGTACTGGGAGGTCTTTTCATTTGGAACCTGTTCTATGATTGTCTTTATTACTCTCAGCTGGAATCCCATGCAAATCACTTCTGAATTCAGAAATGGCAGGCATAACCCACTGAAACATTTTAACGTATCTTATCACTGCTGCTACTTTATGACATAATCATTCACCTTATTGTTAAGTTTGCTGTAAAAATTCAAGACATTTTCCCAAATGGCTTCACAATATATGTACACACGCACACGCACACACACACACACAAATGGTACAAGAGAAGTTCAGTGGTACTTTACGTGTCATATGTGAAACGACTTTCAATCATATGCACTGAATTTTCCAAAATTGCACTATGGCAGCTAAATTGCACTCTCTCCATATTATTCATGGCATAAGAAAGATTTCTTTTAAACATGAAAAAAACTTTTGAAGGGGGGAAGAAAACACAACCAAAAATAGTAATAAAATACAAAATAGGCTCTGTTCTCTATATCACAAAATGAAAATTGATCTGTCAAAAGCCTCAAATAGGATTTGCTTAAATGTCACTCCCACTTGCATTTGCTACACTGTTTTTAAAGAGTACCTGAACGTTCATTTAGTTTTCTTTAGTGTTAACAAATTTCCCAACAACTTTGTAGTGGGAAATTTGGTTGCTGAAGTGTGAATTAGATGCTATGGGTGTTCAGAATATATAATATTATGAAGCATTAGAACTTACTTTTTGCACTTCTGTTTTAAATAAGTTTATTTAGCATCCTTGAAATTCAGTTTTTTCCCTAATATTTTAGTGTTATCCACCTAGATTTTTAAAAAAAATGTTCTACAACTAGGTATTGGAAAATGCTGAACTAGTTACTTCTTCATCCTTGAACAATTCCTTTAAAGAGTCCTAAAGCATGACCATCATTTTGCCATTTTGGAAAATACGAGTTTGCCTAGTTGAAGAAGCTAATGGAAAGATGGATGACTTTGGTTCTTATAATTTACTGTGAGGGCAAATGGCATCAAGAAGAGTCAAACAGAGAAACAGAAAGCTTGGCAGAAATAGGCTGGGTTTCTCCCAGGAAAGGAAACACAAGGTGAAAGTTTCCTTCTCTTCCTTGAATGTCAGCTAGTTGTTATAAAGACCAAAGACAGCATGGCTAAAAAAATGGACAAATACAACCCATCATTCAGTTGTGCCCAGAACTGGAGTTAAAGTAGCAAAAAAGGCAGCAGAAAGGCTGAGAGACAGCTCACCTATTGTGGAGGCTAGCACCCTAGTCAATGAGCCATGTTCATAGAGAATACTGGAAATGTCTACAATTTAACAGATGTGGCTAGCCATAAAACAGAAAATTGTGCTGACAGCCACATCAGCAAAGTTGGTAAAAAGGATATGGCACTTCAACATAGACATTGCTACACTAAAGATAGATGGAAAGCTAATAAAATAAAGATAGAAAACAGATCATATGTTGAGAATGAAAGATAGCATGAATTAATAGACTAAGGAGGTAGACTAGGCATTAGTTAAATCTCATCCCAAAGAAGCCTGCAACACTGGCAGTCTCCCCCAATGTGTGCATCTGGGCTTTTCAGCTAGGAATAACAGTTATTGATTGTATATCAATCAATACTGCAATGTGCTCTACATGGGGCTGCCCTTGAAGAGCATCCGGCGACTTCAGCTAGTGCAGAACGCAGCCGCGCGAGTGATTGCGGGTGCTCCTCGATTCACCCGCATAACACCTATCCTCCGCGAGCTGCGCTGGCTACCTGTCGATCTCCAGATGCGCTTCAAGGTGCTATTAATCACCCATAAAGCCCTTCATGGCAGTGGATCTGGATACTTGAGAGACCGCCTTCTGCCGATTACATCCCTGCGACCAATAAGATCTCATAGGTTAGGCCTCCTCCGCATTCCATCGGCCAGCCAGTGTCGGCTGGCAACTACAAGGAGGAGGGCCTTCTCAGCAGTAGCCCCGGCCCTTTGGAACGAGCTCCCTGTAGAGATCCGCACCCTCTCCACCGTCCAAGCCTTCCGCACAGCCCTGAAGAACTGGCTCGCCCGCCAGGCCTGGGGATAAGGATAGTGACCCCTCCCGAATGATGAATGTATGTTGCTTACCATTTTAGTATTTGTCTCTATTTTGTTGTCTGTATCCCCCCCCTTCCTAGTTTATGTGAGCCGCCCTGAGTCCCCTCAGGGAAAAGGGCGGCCTACAAATTCCAATAAACTATAAACTATAAACTATAAACTATCGACACAACAGCAGAAATCATCTGTTCCCCTAATTGGAAAGTATTCTCTTCCCTGACAGTTTGAAAAGCCATTTTAAAATGGTGAATGAATACAGTCACTGTTAATATTAGAAATTGATGGATCTGTCTTTTTTTTTTTTTTTTTGCTTTCTATATTCTTTGGAATTTGGCAAACAAGGTTCATTACATCCTGTTTTATTGCTTTGCATTAAGTAATAATCTGCTGCATATCCACCTAATACAAGGTACTACTTTCTATGGAGTTTTGTACGCTTATGAAAGTTAAAAGCTTATGGAAAAGCTGCCTCTGCTACGTTTTGTCTCCTGGTTATTCCAATATTAAATAGGCTATCACTACCTCACAAACTGCTAACAATAACAAGAATCACTTCTCCATTGGTTTCTTCCTCCCTTCCATTTTTCAATAGCAAATACAATGCAGGATTCTCAATTTAAAGGCCTGTCAGTAATGAGCCTTACAAGAACAATTTTAAAGCAAACACTTGGTTTTCACAGTTGTAAAATATGTCTGGAACACTGCTAAAAAAATTCTTTATAATGCCCTGGCCTGAAAGAAAAACAAATTATTCAGTATTAGATGAAGTAAAACCAGAAGCTCTAACAGTGAGGCTATAGCTTTGATACCCCCTCCCCCATGTGAAGGCAACAGTCACTGGATAATAATCTGATTCTTGGGGAAATTCAGGGTGTTTGATAAAGTGATTAATAGAAGACAAGATATCTAGATGGTGACATAAGCATAAGATTACATTATCTCAAAGAAGCACCTGCTGACATCCTGGGATTGGGTCACCAAGAGTTTGAAATTATAATTGAACAAGAGCCACCATATTTGTTGTTCAAAATACTGAAAAATTAGTCCTTGCTGCCATTTTCTGGTCATCCAAATTTAGTATCCCAGCTTGATTTGGCGTGGAACATTTTTAAAACATTTGTCCACTGGAGCTTGTGTTCTCAACCCGAGTATTGATCCACAGATTTCTGAGAACTGGGCTGCACAAGCAGCGGGCAAGCTAATGCCTAGTCTACCTCCTTAGTCTATTAATTCATGCTATCTTTCATTCTTAACATATGATCTGTTTTCTATCTCCCTTTGTTTTATTAGCTTTCCATCTATCTTTAGTGTAGCAATGTCTATGTTGAAGTGTTATTTGCAGTCCTCTTCTTTCATAAATTTACACCTATGTGGAGTTTGCAGAAGATATTTTCTCTTTGCACTCTGATAGAGTAACATCTGTCGCTGCCTAGGATTGAACTCTCAACTTTCCCAGTGGGAGGCAAGCATCTTCACCTCCAGGCTACCACACCACTCATTCTAACTGTAACTATTATCCACATGTAACTATCATCATCTAGAGCAGTGTTTTTCAACCTTTTTTGTGCAAAGGCACACTTTTTTCATGAAAAAAAATCACAAGGCACACCACCATTAGAAAATGTTAAAAATTTTTAACTCTGTGCCTATATTGACTATATATAAAGTAATTCTCCCATGGCACACCTTATACTATGTCACGGCACACTAGTGTGCCGCGGCACAGTGGTTGAAAAACACTGATCTAGAGCACCACTTGAATATCACTGGCATTAACAAATTTGCCATCAGGCAATTGCAAAAGGTGGACTTTACTCTGAATAGCTTATATCCTGTGATTGTATCTATAACACTATCAAACATACACATTTGCCTATCTCAGGTCTTTGGAAATGACTCCATAAGTAAGCAATCCAGTTTGTATGTGTGAATCCATTTCCCGTCTCTGTTGCTGCCACCACTGTCTGTGGGGCCAGAAAGGTTGGAGAATGCGGTCTGGAGGATATTTCAGACCATCCTAGATTACAAGATCTAGACCAACATTGGCATTAAGAACAACTCTGTTTATATGTATTTTCATATATACTGTTTTTAAAACAAGTTATTCTATTATACATGTTTTACTATGTAGTGTTCCCTTCATATATTTTGGGTGACAAAATATATTTCAGAATTCAAAAAAGCACAAAAGATATTTTCTGTTGCAAGACTTAAATTACCTGATATTAAAATGCAAACCACATGACTTTTCCTTCAATTCATTGTACCTATTGCTCATCCCCATTCCACATTCTGCTATTACTCATTGGATAATGTATTCAATTACTCTGTTTTAGAATAAATTTATAGCAATCCTATAGCTGAAAAATAGATTAATTCAGCGAAGTAGGATAATATTTCAATAAACAATCTTTTCCCATTAAAATAAAAATGTTCATTAAATAATATGCTAGATTGTTACAGCTTGGCATATAGTAAGCACATATTATGCTAAAAAACATTGGTTTTCTATTGTGTAGTAGGAAACTACACCATTTAGCTAGGTTTACTTAAACCTCGCTTTCTCAAGGACACCAGTTTTCTGACTATTGTAATACAGAGTCATATAGTTACTGTAGAGCTACAGCTACTTTGAGTCAAAGTGAACATATTTGGACAGGCTACCAGTGCAAAAGGCATGGAAAATAGAAATAAGATTATGAGTGAACATGACATAGTGGTATATCATACCCTCCATACTATGTCATTCAGTAGTAGGGTATAATGTCCTTGACAAGTGTATAAAGTCACTAAATTGGTATATCATTAAATTGGGTGGTTGCACTACACTGAATGCTCTACTCCAGGGTTGGTGAACCTTTTTGGCACTGAGTGCCGAAACGGGAGAGAGCACACATGCTCAGGGGAGCATCAGAAACCGGCGGCAACTTGTGGGAGTGCCAAAAAAATGGAAGAGCAGTTCCCCAGCGCGCATGGGCACACCAGTCACCTGATCTTCCAGTTTCTGCCACGCATATGCATGCAAAGGCCAGTGTGCATGTGCATGCCAGAAACCTGAAGAGCAATGGATGATGGCCTGCATGCCCAGAGAGATGGTTCTGTGTGCCACTTCCAGCACACGTGCCATAGGTTTGCCATCACAGCTCTACCCCATGTCTTTTCCCTTAGATTTGCTTATGGTCCAAGCTGCATATCTCAATTAGTGTAATTCCCAGAGGTGAGGGCCTCAAGTACCTAATTCTAACCAATGGTACCCCAAGACTGCTGAGTGCTTGGGCAGCTTCTTCATTTCCTATTACTTTCTCTATTTTATGATTCCACCAGTTTTTGCTTGCAGGCAAATGGTATTTTTTGCAGATCTTCCAATGAACCTTTGTTTTGCTACTTTGCAAATTGTTTGTAGTCTGTCTGAGCAATCTTCTTGCAACAGCTAACTAGTTGGTTCACACTTTCTGCAATTTCTTTGCACTTGTTATCTATTGCTGTCATCTCAATTCTGGCTTTGTATTATTATTGTGTTGTTAGTCCCATAGTCAGCCAAATGTTCAGACTGAGTTTGTCTACTTATGGAGTCATTCCCAAGGATCTGAGATAGGCAAATGTGTATGTTTGATAGTGTTACAGATACAATCGCAGGATATAAGCTATTCAGAGTAAAGTCCACCTTTTGCAATTGACTGATGGCAAATTTGTTAATGCCAATGATGTTCAAGTTGTGTTCTAGATGATGATGATTACATATGGATAATAGTTACAGTTAGAATGAGTGGTGTGGTAGCCTGGAGGTGAAGATGCTTGCCTCCCACTGGGAAAGTTGAGAGTTCAATCCTAGGCAGCGACAGATGTTACTCTATCAGAGTGCAAAGAGAAAATATCTTCTGCAAACTCCACATAGGTGTAAATTTATGAAAGAAGAGGACTGCAAATAACAGTAAATTTATGTGCTGGAGAAAATGTAAATTCTTATTACATTCCTCCACTTTCCATCTCTTGATCATTCAAAAGAAAATGTCCAAAGAAAACTTACAAAGTCTGCTTCAGAAGTAAGTCCCACTGAATATGCATCTACTTTGTAGCAAATGTCTACATCTTTGCTGCATAAGCGTGCTATAACTGCCAATTCACATTTAAATAAGATATTAAACAAGAAAATTAACTACTACTTCTTTGACCCAAGAAGCAAGTAGGATATATTCCCTAGACACTGATTGTGCAGCTAGGTTGGTTCTCTTATGGAAAGAGCTGCAATGATTTATTGTTCATTCTTTAGTTAGCAGTTTTTACTATCAGAAATACCTACACCCAAACCTACTTTTCTCTAGATAATTCTTGCAGCCATGGTGT
Organism: Thamnophis sirtalis; assembly: GCF_051295495.1. Taxonomy (NCBI): domain Eukaryota; kingdom Metazoa; phylum Chordata; class Lepidosauria; order Squamata; family Natricidae; genus Thamnophis; species Thamnophis sirtalis. The sequence goes on along the minus strand of NW_028261389.1, from coordinate 44,756,478 downwards.
TAATTATTTGAGGAAAGTATTTCATTCTAAGACAAATACTTTTTTGTATTCATTTATTTCAAAGCTTATGTTTCACCAGTAGGGCCTTGGAGGTGGCTTGAACTACATCCTAAGCAATCTGTAAAATTAGCAAGGCAATACAGGTTTTTTGTCATAACAGTGAAAGTCTAGGAAAGCAATTTGGTATAAACTGTACTTCAGGAAATTCTACTACTTGATCAGATGAGTACACTAAGCTTAACACAGTTTGCCTGGAGGCTTCTAAATTGATTGAACAATATGGTTTAGCTTGTATTGTCCAAATCCTAAAGATACTTCATAAATCTCTTTTTTCTCTAGCAACTGCCATTTACCCAAACACTTTCTTTAACTGAGTACTATTGGGGGGGGGGGGGGAAGAGATCAGGCTTCTGTATATTCTACAGCCTTTCTGAGAATCAGTTTTACTTTACCATCTTTCATGAGTGCTTATTCAAAAGATTTTGGTGAAAAACATAAAGGCTTAGCAATAAATTGCCCACTTTCCATTTTAAGTCTCTTTTCAAAGAATTTCAACAGATACACATTTTTCAGAGGCTATGCTCAGTTTCCTTATTTCATGTTGTTCTCCCTTGCTGTGCTTTCCAATTTTCTTTTTAATTATTTTCTTAATTGTAAGGTAAAATTCACTAGCCTGTAATTGAAGTCACCTAAAGCATTCTAGAAGAAGAATGTTCACATCTCCATATACATAGATAATATAAATTCAGTCCAAGAAATTAAAGGGCCAACAACTGATGAAGAAATTCACACTGAGCTCATTAAGGAGATATTTTTCCCCATACCCAGAGGGAAAATGAATGACAATAAATGCATTTAAGTAGGTCACAGCTTTTTATCTTTTAAGTTTTCATGAGACTTATTAACCAATCAACTTAGCTTGATTCTACTTAAGTAAGTGCATATGCCAATTTTTGTCAACAGGGTGCTAATTTAAGTATTATGTGCCTTCTATAGTTACAGCCAAAACAGTCTCTCTAATGTAGATTATCCATGTGGTGGGAAATTGTAGCTGAATTCACACACCATGTTAGGTTAAAATGATAACTGGTGAGTGTGTGGCTCCATATGCGTGAGTAAAAAAAGCCATGTGATTTTATATAATTCAGTGAAGTATGAAAACTCTATGAAAACTCTGGCAACTGGGTTAATTCAGTAAACCAAATTATCATAGATTTGTGAAATATACTTAATCTTGCTCAGGCATTCGTTGATTTTTCACCATGCCATTTTAAAATTGAATTTTCTATTGGTAAATTTGCCAAGCTTTAAGTATGTTCACATTGAATTTTCCTCATGCATTCCTTTTTCCATGTTAAATATTAGTTTAAATTTCCTGACTGGCTGCAAGAGAATTTGCAAAGATTTATGATAAATTAAACAGAGAAGACTCTTCCAACTCTCTTATTTTATGATCTGATGCTAAAGCAAATATTTGGCTTTAAAAAATCCCAAAAGTTATTGCTTCTTAAATTAGAATTGCCAGGAGAGTTTGATTATGCTATATTGATTTCTCTCTGGTACAAGGGTCTAGAGGGTCTTGAAGTCAGTAATAATTTTACTCTCATTAGACTGCAGCAGTATAATTCAAATCATTTTAGTAGTTATCTTCAGTTTTGCTTATGAGCACTGGTTAAAAAGGGCTGTTAGGATTTAATTAAATCAATAGAATATCATCACTATCTTCCCAGTTGATACTTTACAGCACTGCCTGTCTCTAGACAGAGCACAGATTTGATAGAAGCTCAGAAGTTATTAATGAGAGTTTCATATTTATTTCCTTGAATCAAACTGTTCCATTAATCAAGAGAGCTGATAATGTAGAGCTGTCTATTTTTCTGAATAATGAAAGAACTTATCTGAAGGAATAAATGTGAAATCCGCTTAATGTCGTATGTTGACTTTTTGCACTTTTTCTTTTAACCAAATTGAGATGGACAGCCTCAGATGAAGGCAATTAGCAGCAGGAGTTCAAATATACAAACACACACAATTACTAATGGATTCATAGTGTTATGTGCAAATTATTAAATAGGATGCCCTCATTAAAAGGTAGCAAAATCTGACCCTTCCTTGCTCTGCTTCAAAAATAAAATGAAAGGGGTGCAAAACAATCCTATGCTTGTTTACTCAGGGCATTCAGTAGGAAGGGTAAAGCACAATTCAAAGTTCTACAGTTTAATTGTAATGCTAGTCCGATGGACCAAAAGCCAAACTGTAAGTTACCTTCAATGCACAATTCTTGAGTACAGGATTGTTTTTCACAGATCACCAACACAAGAGCCGCAATCTAGACAAAGGGAAGTGCATATCAGTAGGCAGTTCTGCCAGCTCTACCAATTAAGCAGCTTTTCTGCCAGTACCTTTTGTGGAGATTGGAGAGCTAAATGGAACAAACACAATACGATTCATCCTAGGTTTTCTGATCTTGGGTAAATTACATCTGGGTGTAGATAGGTTTGATTTTCTTTTGACAGAAGCCTTTTTATTCATTTGGTCCATGCCAAAGTAGAAGCCAATGCATTTTTCAGTGCATTTACAGAGAGGGATTGTCTTCTATATACAAAAAGGTAATATTCCTGAACATTGTTGTTTCCAAAGATTAGTTGACAACTCTTAAGGATTTTTGAATTTGAGGAGGATGCTAGTGGAATAGATTAGAAGCCAAAATTGTATCAAAAGCTAGACACATTATATGAGATAGACAGCCATATAAGTACTGTAAATAAACTATATTGCAACTTGAATGAAAAATGCCTTAATACAATATCAGTTGTTAGACATCAAAACAATTATACTGTCTTTTCCAGATTATCTTGTTTTGGGGAGATAAACATGATAGCCCTGATCATTAAACAACTTACATCTTCCTTTAAGTAAATTGCATTCCAGTTACCCAAGCTTCCAGGCCAGTCTCATTTTTTTAGTGTGTTCATGCAAACTTACTTTGCCCTGGAGACACTCAGGCATGACTTTGATTCAGATTAATTCATCCCTAACATATTAGTACAGCATAGTAGCTTTGCTATGCTTTCCCCTTTCCTTTTATTGCTTGAAGTTTCTTGCTTGTTAAAAGATTCTTTATCATGTAAGACTAACTATATAATTTTGTTGGAACAAAAATAGCTTTAAACAATAGTATTTAGAAATGTTTATTTACTGTTTGGGTCATAGTGAGTAATGTCACATTCATAATTATTACATATAATATTGGTTGCAACAATGAAGACAAACACCAAAGACCAAAGAACCAGATACAGATAAAGCTAAATCCAGAACTTTGCAGTTCAGGTATAGTAGGCTTGAAAACTGTAATAATTTCAGAAAGCTAACATATTGTGTTTCTTTAACTAACCCTCTTGTCTCCTCAATTTACCAATTTTCTATCTTGATATTGAACAACAATCTTTCTTTGATTACTTTAGAAATATTTTTTTCAAACTTCAATGGCTGGAACTCCCCATCATCATTCTCTGACCTCAGCCTACTGAATGTTAACTTGATTAACAGTCAATTTACAAAAATTCTATATTACTCAGCATACACAAACTATTTACTTATTATTTTTCAGATTATGCGTACTTTATGTAGTTCCTGACTACAAGAATCCTATGCATGAGATTTTTTTTCTCATAACTTCATATTTGGTCAGAATTTTGGATTTATCTGTACAGTATGCTTTCAGGACTCTAGATTACTTAGGAATTACTGAAATATATCTGTGCTCCTCTGAAAAATCCAATAATGTCTTCCAGGATCTGTTTAGAGCTTGTCTTCTTCTCTCTCCTCCCCTCTTCCAAATTTATATTTAACATTTCTATAATCCTTGCTTTGGGCTCAGTAAATAATTATCATAAAAGCTGATCAATAATCAAGGGACAAGAGTTTAAATATGAACCAATCAATGATGTTGTTTGTTTCTGTACTTACTGAGAGTTAGCTTGTTTCACTCTCCACCCAATTTTTCAGTACAAGATGAGATAGAGTAATGCATCGGACAGAAGGTGCCTTCTAACACTTATATTCTCTGGTTTTATGTAAGTTAAACCATCTCATCAAAGCAAATTGTATTAAGCTTGTGTTTTTCATTTTCAAAAGAAGACAGCTGTTATATAACAGTCAAAATGGGATCCAATGTAGCTTTATGCTGTCTGTTGCTCTTGAATATTTTAAGTGTTGGAAGTTTCCTCCTACCTCTCCCTTGAGATGTCATTGACTGAATGTTTTGGAATAGCATAGAAGACAGTAAGAAGCAGGAGAGAAATAAAAGAGAAGTAAAAAAATGAGTATGAGGAATGCCTTCTGCTATTCTGTAGTTTAGATTCCTAGAATTACCTTCCCTGACTGAAGGTCAACAGGAATCCGTGGAAAGTCTAGAATGGGCCAGCTTCACTGTGATTGAAATGTGCAGCTTCTAAAGACTATTTTTAAGGGTAAGGAAATGATTTATTTTATGTTTCAAAATTGTGTACTGCTCTAAGGCTATACAAATGTTTCCCTAAACATTTTATAGCAGAAAAATAGCACTGAACCCAATTATTTTTTTAAAAAAAATATTGCATTACTGCAAATTATTTTTGTAATTGCTGCCTAAATTCTATCATTGCCTCACAGTGCATTTAATTTGCATTTTATGCTGCATTTTGTACAGGTTACGTAAATCTATCAGTTGCAATGTGTCAAAAGGTCTTTCTCTTCTTTATAATATACAAGCCAAAAGGGAACACAACCAGCAATCAACATCCAGATGAGCATAGATTAACACCAAGATTAACATCAGACCAACAATCAAGAAGAAAACAATACCCCAATTATGGAATTGCAAAACAAGCTAATCTAAACAGTCCAATAAAAGAATCTCAAAAACCATCCCCACCAACACTGACAGGGCAAGCCACTAGAATATAAATTGAAACTCCATTCCTTACTAGCATTGATGATGTTACCTAGTTTGCTAATGAAAGGTCTACAGGAAAACAATCAAACTCAGAGAGCAACAAGGACCCCTGAAAGGATGACTGTACTGGGAACAGTGTCCACTGAAGAGGGAGATCTTCACTTCTAATAAATTGAGCATAATTCTTGGAATCATAACAGTTATTTTTGAATTCATTAATGTGTATCTTTGCTACAATGAGATTCTTGTGGGGTTCTTCCATGATCATCTGCATTTTATTGCAAGGACCTTGGAAGATCCAAATTCCTCATTAAAATGATGGGAAATCCTATTTTCAAATGCAGCCCTTTCATCTTCTGTTTCTTTTATATTCCTTCCTTCTTGCCACATCCTGATGTTTGGAGTTGCCTTTTGACCATCATATCCCCCCCCTTCCATATGCCATAATTATGCTGATGATAATTTAATTAATTTAATTTACCACAATACTATAGGCTGTCATTCTTACCTCAGAAAAATTTAGAATTTCTGTTGTCTTCTTATGACTTCCTGAGGGCTAGGGTGTGACTGGTCTGTCTCCACTGGGTAACAGCAGGACTGATCTAGCAATGTAGCAGCCACAATTTTGCCAAATTTCAATCCCATGGGAGTCATGGGTCCCAGATTTGGTTGCATTCTGTAAGCCCATTTGATTCATAAATTGTTGCTCTATGATGCTCAGTTTCAACCAGTTAAAGGCTATGGGAATGAGAGTTTTAGTAGCATATAATATTGAAGACTTTTATTGAAGAATAAAAGATTTATAATGTAATATAATGGAATAATTGTTATGGCTTCCTTACCCTTTTAGGGAGCATGTTCTTCTAATGGTAGAAAATAGTATTAATTTATTCATCAGCAATTCAATCTTTTCTTGGTTATGCATTTTTATGTACCATTGGATGACTATGCAACAATGTTTTGTGATTTCCCCCCCACTAAAACAAGGAAAGGTGTAATCTTTATTCCTTTCCATTTTTTTAAAAAAATTCCTATTTTCATGCCACTCACACCATTTTTATTTCCCAAATTAGTTTTGCTTAAAATGTGAAACAAGGGATGCCAAGATTGAAAGGATCAACAACACCTTTTCTGGGTCAGTTCCTCCACTTTTTCACTCCCTTTTTAAATTACTTTTCCTTTCAAATATCTTACTTAATTCCTTTAGCTTCCCACTTAGCTACCGTATCTCATATTAACTTATTTGTGCTTACAGACGTATCTTTAACTTCTTCATTATCATAATAACCTTCATCATCATCCTTCATTTTTACCATTCAGTGAATAATTTCTTTATGATCAGTAGAATTTATTTTAGGTTTTGTGTTTTCTAATCTGAGGTAATATTTTTTGCCATATTGCAGGACAAAAACCTGGTTTCTTATGACATGACACGGATGAATTTTAAAACATATCCAATGAAGCACATTGATTATAGTGGAACAATGTTGCCTTGAGTGCTTATATGTGCAGAAAAGTGGAGTCTACTTTAAGAAAAATTTAAAAATACGATTTATTAGTCCATTCATAGTTGCTGCCACAAGCTACTATTCTAGGAAGTTTTATGCTTTCATTGTTCTAGTAGTTTCTTTACTGGCTGTGTATCCCCTAAAGCAGTGCCTGATTGACTGGGATAATTCAGATTATCATGATATGCCACTCCAGCTGCTACAGTGCCTTGTTTCACAATACATGCAAGTTAGATAGCTTTACTAAAGGAAAAGTGCTTCTAAATACAGTGGGAGTACAGGAAGGAAAAGAAAGATTAAAGGAAGGAGGAAATGATAGCAAAACCACTATTTTGCTCCATTAAAGAAGATTATCTGGAGGAGGGCAGGGCTGAAGCCGTGACGAGACGACTTGCAATCTCAAAGCTCTGAGATCGCAGTCGACACTTTTATTACTGGGGGGTCCCAACGGAACTAAATCATCCCGAAGAGATGGTGAATAGGAAGATTACGTCTTGCTGATCTCGGGGATATCGCAAAATCTCCGAAAGATGCAAGAAAAGATCTTCAAACCGGTAATAAAAATTCCAGTCAAAAGACTGACAAAGTCAGGGCGGCCTCAGAATGGAACGATGTGGAAAAAGAGAGTGTTTTCAGCTGGTGAGAAACTTTTATTTTTTTAAAAAACGGACTGCCTATAAAACCTAAACACCAACTTAAATCAAAGAATAGAAGAACATAGTGGTGAATTTGATCTTTGTAATGGTTCTGGACAGTGGTTATCTTACTTTTTAAATGCTATTTACATGGATTGAATCTAAGCAAACCTTTTTCAAATGTATGGATTAAGCTTTCTTCTTCTAACTGTCAGGCCTACAATTATATTCCTTTTAGAATTTTGGCCTGCCACACTTTCTCTTATTTCATTATGCTGTTTCTTTAGTATAGTCGATGGGAGGGGGGAATAGAAGGAATAGAATTGTGGAATGTATTATTTTAATTCTTTACTAGAAGCCAAGGTCATCCTTTGTCTCCACACTTTCACACCTGACCGGAAGCAGCTGGGTGGAGACGCCAGCATGGAAGAAGATTGGACCATGTGATGGATTGCAGGTGTGGGGACAAGATCATGAACTTTTAACTGGGTGGAATTCTGATGTCATTTCCAGTATTGGAATTCCACAGCAATGTGCCAACATGTCTGTCTTATTAAATTGGAACCTTAAGCATAGTTTTGCCTTGGACTCTGATTTAATTCTGCCTGATATTTGGAGCACTGACACTAACATTTCTTTGTGACTTTTTGCAAGCTACAGATAAATTGTTTTGACTTTGGCATTGCAAGGTTTTACTGCCTGGCTGTTTGGCTTAAGATCTGATAAGATTCCACAGCTGTCCCTTTGAAGTTTGTTTTCACTTACAGAGAGCTTGTGAATGTATGTTTTAATCTTGCTGACCTTCTAAGAGAAAATAATTGTGTATGAATATGGCGTACGCATATTCATGGCAATTGGTTTATTTCTGACAAAAGAAAGAAGGGAATATTGAAAGAGGAATTAACTGGAGAGAAAATTCATTTCAAAGTACAAGACATAGAAGAAGAAGAAAACATTAAATAATCTCTGGACTATGAAATACTATTTGCAAAATATTTGATAACACTGCTAATAATCAAAGACAAGCTGAATAAGGAAACAGAAAGAGGGCGTCAAGACTACATGAGAGATATTACAAGCAAGGAGTTGTAAAGAGGAGTCCATACAGACCTGATCAAGAGGATGTCTGGAGGACTGGATCCACAAATGGCAGAAGACATTAGATTGTTTTGCTATTGGAAAGATACAGGTTGATAGATGGAAGAGTATAATTTAAAACTAGCTAAACTTAGTTAAATTTAGTGACAATAGGTATAGTTAAATAAAAATTGATAATGATAGTGATGTATACAATGTATAGTGTTATGATAAGCAATAATTGGATATGAATATTGAATGTTACCTGTGAAGGGAAGGCTAGAAATCCTTTTGGACTATATATAAAGGTTATTAATAATAATAACAATAAAAAGAACAAAATTAGACACAGTTAAGTTTTAATTATTGGGGGAAAATGTTATGATATACGATATAGTTAAATAAATAAAGAATAATGATAATAATTTATATATATGTATGGGTATAATATAAGGGAATTGGATGTAAATGGTAAACAGGGATTTGGAAAGGAAGATTAGAAAATTTTGGTATTAAATATTATGGATGTATAGCTGGAATAGGATATGAGGATTTAATGTTAATGGGGGATTTTATAAATAAGTAAATGAAATGCCAGTATGTGGTTATGTATTAAATCTTGGTATATTTTTTGATGAAGGTCGTTTTAATAATCATAATCAAATAAAAGTGGAGGTATGATGATGGTAATACAATAAATATCCGAGTTAAGATATTAGAGTTAATATGAATTATATTTGATGACGGTGGAAGAGATGCACAAAAGCCTTTTGTAACCAACTGATACACTTTCTACAGTATGTAAAGAAGGAGGATTTGTATGTTTGTTTTGAAAATAAAAATATATTTTTTAAAAAAGAAGATTCTCTGGCTCTTTCAAACATTTCAATATACTTTCAGAGAGTTACAGATGTGGTCATTGTTATGGCAAGAACATTTTAGAAGGGGCATTTTGCTTTGATTGCAGCTTCATTGTATGTGAGCAATTGCATTAAATTTAAGGAGTGTTCTACCCACCTGCACTTTGAACTATTAAAAGTAGCTTCTGATCAGTGACGTGCAGTCAGGTGAGGCAGGTGAGGCACAGCCTCACCGCTCTCATCAAGAAAAGAAAAGAAAATGTAAAAGGAAAAACGTGAGTGCTGAGGTGAGGCTAGCTAGCTGCTGCCTCACCGTGAATGACTGCCTAACTATTTAAAAAAGCTTCTAAAAAAGCGCCCTCTACTATGAGGCAGGAGAACTGCCTCATAGGAGTTGGCAGGAGAAAAGTCATCTAGTCTGACTTTTTAGGCGTTTTATGATCACTCAAGCAGAGTTAAGCAAGGCTTAAAAGCCTAAAAAGTCCCAAGGTAGATGAGGTACGCAGTTCTCCTGCCTCATAGTAGAGGGCGCTCATTCTTCCTGTGACTCAACGGCACCGCAGCAACCCCTCTTCCCTTTTTCTTCCATTCTCGCTTGTGATACACTGACAATAAAGGGGGAGCACAGTTCATCTCTTCATTGATTTCCCTTTTTACGGGATGAGCCGGCTTCCTGCTTCTTTTATTTTCTGAAGGTCTTACTTCTTTCTCCATTTCTGCCATTTTTTATTTTATTTTATTTTATTGTTTGGTGTGTGTGTGTGTGTGTGTGGCGCGCACTCATGTGTGTATGTATCTACTTTGGTGGAGATGAAATGGCTGCTGGTATTATTTGGGAAAAAGCTTTCGGGGGAAGGTTGTGGAGAGGAAGGGAGGGAGGACGGGGGTGGCTTTTAGTACTGATTTGTTTTCCTCTCTTTTCTGTCTCTCTCATTCTCTCCCTTCAGCTCTTTTTCATTTCTCTTTCCATCTCCCCCTTCTCTCTCTATTTTTCCCCTCTCTTTTCCCTCTCTCCTTTCTCCTTCCAGCTCTCTTTCATTTCTCTCTATCTCTTTCCCTTTCTCCCCTTTTCTCTTTCATCTCTTTCTTGCACCTGCAAGCAAAATACCCCAAGATTACGGCGGCGGGGACAGCGACTCTTTCCGCTGCTGCCACTGAGAAGTGAATACCTGGCTCTGCTGCAGAGAAGAGCCACACTGTGCAGAAGACTCTTAGTGCTAGACTCAGGTCAGCATGAGCCGCTGTCCCCTTCATGTTGGCTCAGGAAGGAGATGAATGGGACCATGGCTCGCACTGACCTGAGTCTAGCGCTAAGGGGTCTCCTGCACAGCATGGCTCTTTTCTGCAGTGCAGCCAGGTATTCACTTCTCAGTGGTGGCAGCAGAAGGAATTGGTGTCCCCATCACCGTGATCCCGGCCCAGAAAAGTATTTTGCTTGCACATGCAAGGAAGAGATGAAAATAAAAGGGGGGAAAGAGAGGGGGGAGCAATGAAAGAGAGCTGGAAGGAGAGAATGGGAGAGAGGGAAAAGAGAGGGAAACAAATTAGAGAGAGAAGGGGGAGAGGGAGAGAGAAATGAAAGAGAGCTGAAGGGAGAGAATGAGAGAGGGAGAAAAAAGAGAGAGAAACAAATCAGGGGGAAAGAAAGAAAGAAAGAAAGAAAGAAAGAAAGAAAGAAAGAAAGAAAGAAAGAAAGAAAGAAACTTTCTCAGACCTATAACGAAAGCAATGGCAAGCTAGATCTTTTGCCAAGAAAACTGTAGTTTGCCAGAAATTGGAAGCAAGTCTGATTTTTAAAAAAAGAAAATAACAGAGATGGCAAAAAAATGCATCTGAAAATAAGATTATTATGGATAACGTATTATATTGTCAAACTCAAAAGGCTTTTGATACTTAATTGTTGTCATCATCATCATCATCATCATCATCATCATCATCATCATCATCATCATCTCTCTCTCTCTTCTCCCCCCCCTCAGAGGGACTGTCGTCCCTTGTGGAAAACACAACAAGGAACTCCTTGGCTCCTTGCTCCCCCCACCAAAATCTCTTTTTTTGTTGTTGTTGGCCACTGGTGGTCACCACATATGGTCCTTGGCGATACACTCTTGCCTGCCACCCCTTTGAAACGCGCAAGGATGGGACAAAACGGCACGGATCCTTTTATTAAAGATTCAATTACAAAGGTATTTTAATAAAAAGATTGTGGTGACATCAGTGCCTCACCAGCCATAAACCTCACCGCACGTCACTGCTTCTGATCATGAACCTGACCCTAAAGAATCCTTGAAATTTCAGGAAAATCAAATGGGTTGGACCACATTTGCCATCATACTTTGTAGAGGTAACACACATCCCTGTTATTATTCTTGGTGTAGTAATTCTATATATTTTTGCATATAGTTATATAAATATACATGAAATATACATGAAATCAATACACATACTTTGGAATCAGATTTTATTGTAGTAATAAAAAACTGACAGTACTTCTGTCATTTGGACCAATAAATTAATTTTTCATTGTGTAGCATTTCATTATTTTTAATCCAAGTATTGCCCAAGAAAGGCAAGTTGAAGATCTCCCAAGACAGAAAGCTTAGAATTCCACTACCTATCAAATACAGACTTGGCAGCATGGACAAGGAGGTTGGTACCCAATCTCACAGCAAGGCCTCTTTAAAATATTACAAGACAACCTCCTATAAAAATGACATAGAAATATAAAAGAAGGAAATAAATCCCCAGAACTAAAAAGTACAGCCTTATATAAAGTAATCTCAAGATTAATTTTGTATTTGAAAACATTTTTTATTTTCCTGAGATTTCAAGAAAAATTAAACATTTATTAAAGAGAATCTACAAATCAGAAATTAAATTCAGTCCTGCTAACAGCCATACATTTTCCATTGTTAATAAAGATGTAATTATCATACCACAATGAATTTTTAAAAAATCATATTCTAACTATAAACTATCTTCTATACATGCTTCACTGTGGACAATATTCCTACAAGTGTAATCTGTTGTTAATCCCATTGTATTCTAACTGGGAATGGAATTCTATTCTTTTGCCTTCTGATACCTTATTTTATTCATTTACTGTGTAGTACTCTTATTGTTCTGTTTTCATCATCCATTTTTGAAGAGGAAAAAAATTCACACATCTGCAATTCCAACAAAGGGGTTTTGGAATTAAACTAAGTGTTGCGTGTAATTGTAAATCTGCCCACTCTTACTGTAGAAACCTGAAGCCAATACTTTGTAATTTTGAACATGTTTATCCCATATCCCCATTTACCTACAGCTACCTAAAATGATGAAGGAAAATTCCTTAGGTTCACCAAAGCTTTCTATAACCCATTTTTTAAGATACTGAGCTTTTTCAATCACATCTGCCTTTCACCAAAATATGCTTGTGGTTAAGGGGGATAGGTCTAGAAACAGTGTAGTGAACTGAAATGTAATTTGTCATGGGACTGGCACTAAGAAAGTAGAAAGTAAATTGTCCTTGTATTACACAGAATGGATGCAAATGGAATTTCACACTGCACCTAAATAGGATTCAAAAATCTCCTTAATGGACTCCTGTGTTTGGAAATTCAAGTAGTAATTCTTGCAGTAATGGTATTTTTATATATTACAGATACAAACAGTACCATTTTCTAAATATTATAGTATAAATGTACATGTAGAACTGGGTTCAGCAATAACACACAAACTCTTCATACAAAATACTTCAGGTTCAATCCCTGGCATCTCAGGATAGGGTAGAAAATGTTAGTGTGAAATTTAAGTGCTGTTGCATCTTTGCTCCCTCCACATTGAAAGAAGTGTGAACAGCGGCACCAGCTGGAAACACTGGAGAGAAAGAGGAAAAGAGGTACACAAGTATGCATCCCTCTTTCTGGACTCTCCACCATCATGCCTGCTTTTGTTCATCAGAAGAGGCTGGACTGCCAATTTGGGGACAGTGAGAATGATAGTGGTGGCAATATTTCCATCAGTAAGGGACTTTGGTTTTATAAAAAAAGCAAAAGAGTACTCCCAGGGCTGAGATGATCCCAGGGTATGTAACCTCTGTCACTAAGAGGAAAAAGCTGCCAGTATTTCCACTCCAGGGTATACCATTCTCATTGCTCAATTGGGACTGTGAATAAAGAAGGAGAATCCTCCAGGCTGAAGCTTTGGATGAGGCTGTGAAATGAAAGCCAGGAACAGACATATATCTTGCTGCTTGAGAACAATATATGAGGAGCTGTGATTTAAAAGTTCACAAACTTTATTGAAGCATTGCTTCTTGGCAATCAGATTAATCTTCCAAGCTCTTTCAAGACACGAGTTAGATATGAAACTGTGGCAGGGAGCAAATTACCATTGAACAGAAAGCAAATACTGGACTCTCCAAAGATGTAGAGAATCTGGTGAAGTTATTTTCTCACTCCCCTGAGTAAGGTTTTAAAAATAAAAAAACAGATGTTTTCGAGCATAAGCAGTCCAGAGAGGTCATAGTAGCATTCAAACTAAAACATTTAACTGGTTGATTAAATGCTGATCTGGCAGCATCAATTTTAGGTTGGTTGGACTGAAAAAACTAGCTCTGTTTTCTGCCTGAGCTATAACTTTGTAAACCACCCAGAATCATTCTGAAAGTGAGGTGGGTAATACTTAAATTTAACAAAATGAACTTGTCTCAGAACCAGAAAGTAAAAGTCGACAGGAAGTTCTCCAGCTGGACAGACGTGGGAGATGTGAGCTCAGAAGAGCCTCACATGAACCCTGTCTGACAAGCCAACTCTGGGGATCCTTTTTTGGATCAGAACCCCCATGAAGGGGGGGGCAAAGAAGGGCAGTGTCTCATCAGACCCAGAGGGAGGCAACAGGTCTCTTGTAGGTCAGAGATTTTCCCTATGAATCAGAGTCAGGGTGGCAGCCTGCAATATGGCTGACAAGATGCTGAATTCCAGTCAAAGCAAATGAACAGGAGGGTGAGGAAGAGATGAAATACTGGTAAGAAAATTTATCTAACCCACAGCCATAAATCAAACCTGGAAAAGGCAAAGAACTCTTGACAGCATAAATAATATTGATGGTCAGATCGGGATTTTTTCAGAAAGAAAGAAAGAAAGAAAGAAAGAAAGAAAGAAAGAAAGAAAGAAAGAAAGAAAGAAAGAAAGAAAGAAAGAAAGAAAGAAAGAAAGAAAAGGAAATGGAGGGTTGAAACACCCTCCCCCCAAAGCTATTTGTTTGAAACAATTTCAGACAGAAAGGGAGAAACAAATGTCCTCAAATATACAGTAAACTCTAAAGTTGGTTTCGGATTTGAAATAGAAACCAAACATTTACTTTGTTTGAACTTTTTCCAACTAATATATCTTAAGCAACTCCAAAAAATCAAGAAAAAAACACTTTTTCTCACTGATAACTGATAACTTAACCTTGACTGTGCAGGAAGTTTTAATTAACCAATTGCCATAAATCAGAATTTGGAAAAGCAGGAGGCAAAAGAGAAATGTACCCGAATCTGGCTGTTTGCAAGTTTGTTCCAGTTGATATATTTTGAGCAGCTATTTGAGCAGCTATTCAACTGGAGGAGGAAGGTGGCAAGGGAAAGAATAACAGAGTCAAGAACTGGGAAATATGAAGGTTTTTTCCCCCTCTTTCTTCCTTTTTTTTTCTCCGCAAAAGATTAAGGTGGCCCCAGCTTCTCTTCCGGTTTCATAGTAGTTGAATTAACTAAATTTAAGGTGGACCAGAACCTTGAAATAAGACTTGCATAACTAACTGCAATTTTGGAACTGGACATTAAGGAAGAACAAAAGACCAAGATGGCTCCCATTGCTCTTCCCTACAGCAGCTGAAGTAGATAAATTTAAGGTGGATCAGTTGCTAACTGATTGAATATAATAATGGAAAGATAACTAAACACAGATTAAAATATATGGAATATGGATAAATATGAAAATGATATGGGGAGGTTGTAAAGCAGAGGCTTGTGATTCACTTTTATATATGATAATTAAACTGAGTTGCCAATTGATTGAATATGACAATAGAAGGACAACTAAACATGGGTTAAAATATATGAAACATGAGCATATATAGAACTTTTAAGATGATGAATAAAGTGAGATGTTTACCACTTGTTATTCTATATAATAGGTTAAGGGAATTGTAATGAACATTGAACAGCGAGGATTGCCATTTATAGACAATTAAGGGTAATCTAATCCAAGATATGAAAAAATGGAGAGGGAACATGAAATTCACCTACAATGGGAAACTATTGAGATTTAAAGACAGAATCACAAATTGGGGGCATGTAAGGATGTATAATTATATAAAGATAATGATGAGAATAGCTGGGAATTGTAACCAGGTCTACATCTTGGCCAAAATTAGGCTGGGTGGTGGTGGTGTTTAAAAGCACAATGACTATATATGTATATATTTTTCTTTTGTTTTGTTTTTAAAAAGGAGGAGAATACATGTTAAATTAAATATGTATATTGTAAAGGAATTATAAATACCATCAACATAAAATGGAGCTTGCCCAGAAGCTGAAATACACCAAGTAAATGAAATGAAGAGTGGGAAGTAGAGGAGAGAGGTAAGGGAAGAAGAGAGGGATAGGAGAGAGGGATAGGAGAGAGGGCAAGGAGGGGAAGAGGAGGAGAGAAATGAGGAGTGGAAAGTGGAGAGAGGAGAAAGAGAGGAAAGGGAAGTAGAGAAGGGAAAGATGACAGAGGGAAGAAAGGAGGGAGGGAGGGGGAGGAGAGAGGGAGAAGAAAGTGATGGATAAGGTACAAATATGGTGTATGGAGAGCCAAAGAGCCCCTAATTGTTTTGGGCAGTTGATGGTAAGGTGAATTGATGTGAACATTTAATAATACAATATGATGTTGGCTATGTAATAGTATACATGTGATTATACGTTATGAAAATGAAAAAATAAAAAACTTTATTAAAAAAAGAACCAGAAAGTATAAAAAGATGGAGCTTATTTATACAAGTTTGATATAAACAGAGTAGCAGTCGTAATTTTCTCCTTCTATCTCTACACCTGCTCCTTCACTAAAGTAGCTTTTTGGCTCACAAAACAGTGAGCCTGCAAACACATTCATAGGGCTTACTCAGAAGGAGGCTCAGGTTTTTCTCTTCCCCAAAGAGCAGAAGTCAAAAGGGAAACCACTGGAGAACTTAACAGTCATCAGCATTCTAACTTGCGTCCTATATCTATCCACAATGCATCTGCTAGTAAAACTGGGGTAAACATTTGTCTTTCACAATATAAATGGAAGACAGTTTTGTCAAAATTGCCAAAGAGGATAAGAAGAATTGGCCATTCCTTAATATTCTATATACTGGAAAGGTCAATCTCATGATTTAACAGGTTAAAAGGCTTTTCTACAATGAAGCATGGAACAAGCCAGACTCTCAATGGGCATAAATGGACACCGATCAGACTCTTATAGTCAATTCATTTATACAAAAAGCTCTAATTTACTTTTTTTTTTTTTTAAGTAGTTTGGATGAGTTATCTTAGGTCTCAGGTGCTGTGTCTCCTTATAGTACAAAAATTGACTGATTATTCATTTTTCTTGTTGGATGTTTTCACCTGCTATATGCAGATAGAGGGCGGTTCTTTTTCACAGCAGGAAAGGGGCAAGTAACCTTAAACATAGTTGCAATACATTTGAAATCTGGCCAGGTTTCTTCTAGAGATCCATATTAATAGCTTTGTACATTTGTTTTATTATTTTTTTCCCAATGCGAAGGCTTTGTTTTCTTTTGTACATGACTGCTCCAAATATTAACAAACTATGCATTGTATTCATGCATAGAGAGTCCCCCTCTCTGAAATGTGCCCTGAAGGATTTCAGGTGCTTCACCAACCACGACACCAGTGAAGGGGTGGGGGAGTGGCTGCCATCATCCGAAGGTCACTGGTTCCTCGTGGGATCCCTGCTCCGGAGATTGTCGGATGTGAGTCTCTTCTGGTGAAGTTGGACTTGGGGGTCAAACGGGCTTGTTGTTAATGTACCTACCTCCCAGCTGTGTTGCAACAGCCCTGCCTGTGCTCCTGGAGTCAGTAGCTGGATTGGTGGTTGAATTCCCCAAACTTATAGTATTGGGGGATTTCAACCTGCCATCTCTTGGTGAACGCTCTGATGGGGCGCAGGAGTTCATGGCTTTCATGACAACCATGGACTTGACCCAGGTAATTCTGGGCCCAACTCATACAGCGGGACACACGATCGACCTTGTGTTTCTCTCGGGGCAGTGGAGATGTGATCTGAAATTAGAGGGCATTGAGATCTCGCCCCTGTAATGATCAGATCACTTCCTACTGAGGCTGGACTTTTGGAAACCACTCCCCCACTGCAGGGAGGTGGAGCCGATTAAGTGGTTCCACCCCAGGCACCTGATGGACCCTTTGGGATTTCAAACGGAGCTTGGGGATATACCTGACTCCCTTGCCCGCAGCCCAACAGAGTCCTTGGTTGCTGCCTGGAATATAGCGGCGGCTGGAGCTCTTGACTGGATTACGCCTTTGCGGCCTCTCCATGGCAGTGGATCCAGGAGGGCTCCTTGGTTTACCGAGGAACTCTGGGAGATGAAGCGCCAAAATAGATGCCTAAAGTGATGCTGGAGGGCTAGTAACTCTGAATCTGACCGAGCACTGCTAAGAGCCTATATTAGGACTTATCTCGTGGCGATACGGGCGGCAAAATGTGCGCATTTTTCCGTTCTTATTGCATCCGCAGAATCTCGCCCGGCCACCCTGTTTAGGATTACCCACTCCCTTCTGAAGGGGAGGGATGCAGAGGAACCCTTGCAGGGAAGAGCTGAGGAATTTGTTCAGTTTCTGTCAGACAAAGTCGCCCAGATTCAATGGACCTGGACTCCACTTGGGCAGTTCCAGCCGAGATGCCAGGGGTGGGCCTTGATCGGATTTCTTTGATTGAGTTCCAACCTGTTACTCCTGAGGAAGTGGACAAGGCCATGGGAGCGGTAAGTGCCTCCACCTGCTTACTGGACCCATGTCCCTCCTGGCTGGTTTCTGCCAGCAAGGAGGTTACACAAGGCTGGTTCCAGAGAATTATTAACACCTCTCTACAGGAGGGATCTTTCCCGCAGCCCATAAAGGATGCGGTGGTGAGATCCCTCCTTAAGAAACCTTCTCTGGATCCAGCTATTCTTAATAACTATCATCCAGTCTCCAACCTACCCTTTGTTGGGAAGGTTGTTGAGAAGGTGGTGGCCTTTCAACTCCGACGGTCCTTGGATGAAGCTGACTATCTTGATCCCTTCCAGTCTGGTTTCAGGCCTGGTTACTCCACCGAAACTGCTTTGGTCGCACTGACCGATGATCTCTGGTGGGCCAGGGATAGAGGATTTTCCTCTATCCTGGTGCTTTTTGACCTCTCAGCGGCCTTCGATACCATCAACCATGATATCCTTCTGCCAAGAGTGGGGGAGGTGGGAGTGGGAGGCACTGTTTTACTGTGGTTCTCCTCTTACGTCTCTGACAGGTTGCAGTTGGTGTTGGTTGGAGGACAGAGGTTGACCCCTAGGCCCCTCAAATATGGGGTGCTGCAGGGCTCGGTCCTGTCCCCCTTCCTATTTAACATCTACATAAAGCCGCTGGGTCAGATCATTCACTGGCACGGGATCAAGTACCACCAATACGCGGACGATACTCAATTGTATCTGTCCGCCCCATGCCAACTCAGCGAAGCAGTGGAAGTGATGTGCCAGTGCCTGGAGGCTGATAGGGTCTGGATGGGAGTAAACAAGTTGGCACTCAATCCAGACAAGACCGAGTGGCTATTGATGTTTCCTCCCAAGGATAGTCTGGATTTTCCATCCATCAGCCTGGGGGGTGAAAGCTTACACCCCTCAGAGAGGGCTCGCAACTTGGGTGTTCTCCTGGATCCGCAGCTGACTTTAGAACATCATTTTTCGGCTGTGACCAGGGGGACCTTTGCCCAGGTTCGCCTGGTGTACCAGTTGCAACCCTATCTGGACCAGGAGGCACTTCAAATGGTTACTCATGCCCTTGTCACCTCAAGGCTCGATTACTGCAACGCACTCTACATGGGGCTGCCCTTGAAGAATGTTCGGAGACTGCAGTTGGTCCAGAATGCAGCCGCGTGAGCGATATCGGGTGTACTTTGGTACACCCTTGTTACACCTATTCTCCTCAAGCTGCACTGGCTCCCTATTAGTGTCCAGACGCGCTACAAAGTGATGGTGATTACCTTTAAAGCCCTACATGGCACTGGACCTGGATATCTGAGAGACCGTCTCCTGCTACACATCTCCCAACGTCTGATAAGAACCCACAGGCTAGGCCTCCTCCGGGTGCCGTCGGCCGGACAATGCCGACTGGCGACCACTTGGGAGAAAGCCTTTTTTGTAGCTGCTCCAGCTCTGTGGAATGAGCTACCAGCAGAGATCCGGACCCTTCCCACCCTCGTGGCCTTCCAAAAAGCCACTAAGATCTGGCTGTTCCGACAGGCCTGGGGTTGCTGATTTCCAAATCAGGTGCAACCCCCCCCCCCCCAGTTTAACCGAAAGTATGTTGTGTTTTTTAAATTGTTTGTATTGTTTGTATTCTCCCCCTGTGTGTTATTTTACTTCATTTCGTATTTGTAAGCTGCCTGGAGTCCTCCTGGATTGGGCGGCATATAAACCCATTAAATTGCGAATTGCGAATTGCATTTTTTATTCTTCATTGTTGAAATTGCACTCCCGGAGAAACTACTTTATGACATGTTATTCCATCCATTTTGCATAAAGAAAATGAATAACTTTTGCCAAATAACGGAGCTGTCATATTTGTGATTCCAAGTGGACATATACATATATATGCACTTATTGTTTTTTTATGATTTTGTCAGACTTTGTATATTGTTAACTGTACACTAATTTTCTTACAAACAGTTTCGATTTATAACAAACAGTTATAATACTTTGAGAAAACAAAGTTTGTTTTCATATAAAAATAGAATCATTTTTATCAGCATGTAAAAGTAGTTTTGAAATGTAAAATAAATCTGGACAAACATTTATAGAGAATAAAGGGGGGAAAGGTCATAAAGAAAGAGAAATGACAAAATTTGTGGAAACTAATGGAAACTGGGGTAAACGGCTTGGCCGGAGGCTTTGTGAGGGCATTTTCAGCCTCCGGAGGGTTTGGGGGGCAGTGAGGCCCATTTTACCCACCCCAGGCTCCAGGAAAGCCTCTGGAGCCTGGGGAGGCCAAAAAACATACCCACCACAAGTCGGGAAATGGGCCATTTCCAGCCTCTGGAGGATCTGGGGGGGGCAGGGAAGGCTGTTTTTGCCCTCCCCAAGCACCAAAAAAGCTATGCATGCATGCACGGGGCAGCACAGAAAGTGGTAGTCATGCATGCATGCACAGGGGGCATGGCCCACAGAGGCATTAAATTATGGATGTGGGATTTTGGCATCAGAGGGAAAAAAGAGTCACCATCACTGGTCTAGGGAATCATTTATATGTTGGTAAAATGGTGATATTTGCCTGAAAATAGTTTATTCATGCTTGATAAAGCAGCTACAGATCAAGTGATTTACAATTGGAGTGGGTTACATATGAATATTTGAACCCTTGAGTCTGCCAAGGGAGAATGAAAGAATTCTACTTCAAAAGTGATAAGCTGCAGTGATAGTCTATGTTGAGCCATTTGTACTTTGCCAGAGGAAGATTTTGAATTCTAAGACTGTCAAAAAAAACCAACACATCATCTTTCATTCAAAAATCAGTTATATTGAATTATCAGAAAGAAAAGTGACCAAACAAAGCCAATACATAGTACTTTTGTTAAAACCATCCAAAATGTCAAAACATGAACCATTCTTTACTGCTTGCACAAATATTCTTTGGGCTAGATTGTAAGCAAGCAAATAAAGTTAGCAAGAGGAGAGCCAGGAACGTGCAGTCAGGGGAAGCAGGGGAGGCAGAGCTTCATCACTGTCATCATGAAAAGAAAAATTGTAAAAGGAAAAAGGCTGAGCTAGTTGCTGCCAGAGTCACCATGGATGACTCTGCTTAGTGCTTAACTGTTAAAAAAAGCCTCTAAAAAGCGCCCTCTACAGGAGGCGTCAGGAGAACGACGTGCCTCATCTAGCCTGACTTTTTATGGTCACTCGAGCAGAGTTAAGCAAGGGTTAAAAACCAAAAAATTCCTGACGTAGATGAGGCACGTCATTCTCCTGCCTCCTCCTGTACAGCGTGCTTTTTAGGGGCTTTTTTAAACAGTTAAGCAGAGTCATCCACAGTGACTCTCTTGCCATTTTCCTTTTACATTTTTTTTCTTTTCATGATGACAGGCAAGAGAACTTCATCCTCCTGGTGCAATTTTGTGTGTGTGTGTGTGTTTGAGAGAGGAGGGAGGGAGGGACAAAGGGAGGAAAGAGGGGAAGGGAGAAGAAAAAGAAAAAGAAAGAAGGAAACTTATTTAGCAAAGGAGAAAAACAAATACTGTCACTTTAAATCGGAACTGAGCATGCCTGGATGTGGAATTCTGGGAGTTGAAGTCCACAAGTCTAAAAAAATTGCTGCCTCACCAGCCATAAACCTCACCGCACATCACTGATTTATATATATATATATATATATATATATATATACACACATACACATACACATACACACACTCATACGCTGGTCTTGTTGTATTCGGGTCTTTTTCCGTGTAAGATTAAGAGTATCTTGGCGATGTTTCGATGAGGTCCCACTTGCCATTTTCAGGCTTGTGCCTTCGACTTCGTGCTTGTGCGAGGAAAGCATGATAGGAGCTGTCGTCTTTCTATAAATATTGGTGTGTATGTGTGGAATGCTGGTTTTGTTGCTGTAAGCGGATTGGTTGGCTGTGTTGTAACATCTTGATTAGTTGATGGAGTTGATGTTTGCAGATTTGTCGACTGTTTCGTAACTGTGTGGCTGAGATACCTATTGTTCTTTTGTTGTGTTGTAACGACCTGGGTAATGGGCTGTGTGATGACATCCTGAGCTCTATTTTAGTGATATCCTGAGTCCTGTGCTGCAACCTTCGGGGAGGCGGGGTTGGCTGCACTGTAACATCCTGAGCCTTTGCATTGTAACCTCCTGAGTTCTGTGATGTAATGTCCTGAGCAGATGGCTGTGGTGTAACATCCCGGGCTTTGGTTTAGCTCTGAGTTTGCGGTCTGGCCACGTGTTCATGGTGTCTGTTAGTTTGCTTTGTGTGGGGGTTGTAGAGAGTGCAGCAGTTGGTGATGCTGCCATGGTTTGGCTTCTGGATGGTGGTTGCATTTGGTTTATGGAAAGAGTTTGGGTTTGGGTTTGGGTTTGAGTCTGGTGAGGGTGATTGGTGGTTGTGTCCTGTGTTGTTCTGGGTCCGGTGTCGGTTTTTGTAGCTGGAACTCATTTGTTGACTAGGGCTAGTTTCCAGATGTCTGGTAGCGGGAGGTATTATCATGTTTATTCATGTTGTGGGGGTGTTTCTCTATTTTGATGGCTTCCATAATTATTCTCTTGTTGAAGTTTTCAATTTTGGAGATTAATTTGGTTCTTTCAAAATCAATTTCATTTCCTGTTGCTTTAAGGTGCTGGAAGAGGGAGGAAGTTATTTCTTCTTTTCTGATTGCGTTCTTGTGTTCTGCTATGCATTCATTTATTCTCCTATTAGTTTGTCCAATGTATGTGGCTGGGCAGATTTTACATGGTATTTCATAGACTCCTTGT
Organism: Thamnophis sirtalis; assembly: GCF_051295495.1. Lineage (NCBI taxonomy): Eukaryota > Metazoa > Chordata > Lepidosauria > Squamata > Natricidae > Thamnophis > Thamnophis sirtalis. Next base: position 44,733,706 of record NW_028261389.1, on the reverse strand, counting down.
TTTTTAGCTGGATCTTGTGTTTGGGGTTTCTTAAGATGTTGGCTATTTTTTGGTCAGTGCTGAGGGCTGTGTTGATAATGTGTTTGTGGAGAATTTTGCTGATTTTATCTGTGGTGCCTTTGATGTAAGGTGGAGGGTGATGCCATTGTCCTGTTCTGTGTCTCAGTTCTTGGGGGGTGTCTCCTTTTGAATTAGGTTGCTAATTGTGTTTCTTTGGAATCCGTTAGAAATTAATATGTTTGTGAGAGTGTGTAATTCAATTTTTAGGTTTTACTCGCCATCTTCAGGCCAAACTATCCAACCTACTCCAAGACCCCACTTACAAACCTCTAAACACAGATCCCACCACCTACCTGGAAAAAAACCACCAAATCCAAAACAATAGCCTCTCCTATCAGTGAAGAGATCCAGCAAAGAATCATCCCCAGAGAAAAATCATCCAGATGCCCCAAGCTCTATGGCCTCCCCAAGATACACAAAGAAGGAACACCACTCAGAGCCATAGTCAGCTCCAAAGACTCACCTATGGAGCCTATGTAGATTATGTTGATGACACTTTCATGATTTGGCCACACGGGAAAGAAAAAGTGGACAACTTCCTCACACATCTCAACAACCTATAGATAGAGGTTTGTTTTTTTTTAGAGGTTTTATTTGCATTTGTAGGCCGCCCTTTTCCCTGAGGGGACTCAGGGCGGCTCACAGAAAACCAAGGGAGGGGGGAATACAACATTGAGATTACAACACATAATAAAATAGCAAACAGCATGCATACAACATTCGGGCGGGGTAACAGTCCTTATCCCCAGGCCTGACGGGCGAGCCAGTTCTTCAAGGCTATGCGGAAGGCTTGGACGGTGGAGAGAGTACGAATCTCTACGGGGAGCTCGTTCCAAAGGGTCGGGGCCACTGCTGAGAAGGCCCTCCTCCTTGTGGTTGCCAGCCG